>NC_135510.1:12628610-12928610 GCF_051989575.1 Stigmatopora nigra | reverse complement strand
ATTTTATCCATTAAGCATTACAAGTTAGAGAGAGTTGCTTCTATTGGATATGATGTGAAGTCTGAACTGGAGATTCCCAGCCAAGAAATGAAATTTACAACAACAAAAAAAAAACATGGAAGCTACTAGTGCTGTTCCTTGTGGCCAGACTAAGTGATCAGTGCCACATTAACATTCTTCATTTTGGCAATGAGGCATTTCAATATGGAATGGAAACTGACGGATCCATGTCATTATAGTGTGCATTCATTCCTCGACATTAGTCAAAACTGATCCATGTCATTCTAGTAGTGTACATTCATTCCTCGCCATTTGCCAAAATTTACACTGAAACTTGCAAGTGGAAGGCAGGGACTGCCCATTCAACTCAAAGAAGAAAGAGGAGGAGAAGAAATCAACACACCAAAAAAGAAAATGGTGAGGAAAAAGACAGTGAGCAACTTTTTTTTGATTGGTAACAACATTGAGAGCCATTACATTTGGCAATCGTATTGACTGTGCCAGGTCCTTATACAAAACCATATTTGTACAAAAAAGACAGCAGTCACAACTACCCATAACAATGTTCCTTGTACGCTGAAAACCTCCCACAGAAGCTCCTCCTGCTGCCACTACTATGCCTCCTAAAAATTCCAATGATCCAATGCCTCTATGATCCAACAAAGAGGAATTACCTGACATGGAATAAAGCTCCCAGTAACCTAGTAGTAAATCATTATCATCATCTTCGCTTCACCTTCGTCGTACTGCACAGGTCTCATCTTTTATTGGATTAAGACAAAGCGGAGAAGAGCTATTGCCAGAGGTGAGTACAGTACTTAAAATATTTACGCATTTATTTAATTATAAATGTTATTGACGTAATACATTATCGCATTTAGATGTGCATATAACTGTGTAACGTTTAATACAAATTCCTTGATAGCTGAGTACTGGACTACAAGTGTTACTACAGTATTCCCTCAAATTTTGCGGATAGTGTAGGCGAGACATGGCCGCGACAATCGAAAAAACCCAAAGTAGGATCACCCCTCTTATTTCTAACATATGTACATGAATTGAACTGAATTGAATGCTTTTATTGCCATCATTAACAATAAAAGCATTCAATTAAATTCAACAGTATCCGTCAGTATTCTACAGTATCCCCGAAATTCGAGGGAATACTGTTGTAAGTTCAGTCACTTGCGGTGCAGTACCCAGCTAGAAGGTTGAGTTGGTAGGTGATTAAAAGTAAAATGTTTGTTTCTTGAGGTGCTAAACATTTACAAACTACAATTTAAGCCATTATATTTGTTCAAAATAGAGGTTCTTTCAGCTACACAGTACAGATAGATGATGGATTGATAAAATTGTTTAGCCTGTTTGAAACCTTGCCTATTTGAATACTGAAGTTTGGGCATTTATTGTTAATTAAATTGGTTGTAGAACGATACATTAAAGATTATGCAAGAAAAAAAGACTGTTT
This sequence comes from Stigmatopora nigra, assembly GCF_051989575.1. Taxonomy (NCBI): domain Eukaryota; kingdom Metazoa; phylum Chordata; class Actinopteri; order Syngnathiformes; family Syngnathidae; genus Stigmatopora; species Stigmatopora nigra. The sequence goes on along the minus strand of NC_135510.1, from coordinate 12,927,142 downwards.
CCAGGTTTTTGTGCCATGTATTCACCAATACTAAACTCTATTGGTCAGGCACAAAGCACTTCTCTTTTGACATGTCATGAATCAAAACGTGCAAGCGGCTATCAGATGAGTTTCACATGCTGTCTCTGACAGCTGAATGTGATTTGTTTGGATCCCCTGCTTTCTCTCCCCATGACAGATGACGAATGTCAAGCAGTCTGAGGACATCGCCACACAAAATTACCTGACAGCCTGCTGCTGAGCACCATTAATATCCCAAATACAGTAAAATACACAGAGCAAACACACACAAAAAATGATCATGGACAATGCTTTACACTAACCTGCCTGGACTGGAAAAGGTTTCGCCAGTTGGAATACTGTCTGTTTCCAGTGGGTCTTTGTGGCCTGAGGACCCGTGGAGAACATTACCTGGCCAAACAAACATACTTTTAACCATTGCAATATATATACGCAAAATGAATGTACCATATTTTCTCGCATATAAGCCGCCCTTGTGTATAAGCAGAAACCTTAAAATTGTTGAATTTTACAATTTCTAGCGTATAAGCCGTCCCTTATTCAGAATTTTCACCTCCATATTCATGGTTGTGTTAATTTGAAGGGAAAATCTCAAGAAAAATCATCGCAAATGGTATTTCTCAGGTACTGTATGAACGAAAAGCACATCTTTAGGGTCAATACCATAAGGGAGTTAGTAATTCATCCAGAAATGGTTGTTTTCTTCCTGCAAAACTGAAAATAACCACACAGCAAATGTTAATTTGCCGACATCTACTGTTGAGTCGTGCAACGCTGTAAATCTTGTGTGTATATAAACCGTACACTTGATTCAGTCATATTTTATTTGTTACAAAGCGGCATATATACGAGAAAATACGGTAATTATTTTACAAGGACACGGTTCTAAATCAGAGATTTACTTTTCTTTTAGGATCGAGAGTACTCAAGATTTAGTTGATATTTAATGTATTCCATTAATTCATAAAATTATCAGAAGCTTACAAATCAAGAAATGCTAATGTTATTGTATCAACAACATTGGGAACCAAGCCCTTAATCTTACGTGAAACACGCTAAATACTTGGGTCAGATGAGTCTGGCATTTGTTTTCCAACTGGATGGTTCCGTTGGGGAAATGTTTATATCAGCAATAAAGTAGGTTGCCTGCCAATAGATGACAAATGCCTCGAGGAGGGGAAGTAAGCTAAGGCGTGAACACCATTGACATTCCGTTAAATGGCTTTGCTGTTGCCAGTGCTCCTTACCTTTTTGCAGCAGTTTTTGTCGAAGAAAACGTCAAAATAGCCAACAATTGCCTGCAATGAAATATGATAGTTGAGTTAAAATGGGTGCAATAAACACCTGATTTTTATTGGCTTAAAAGGGTTGACAGCAAAGGACAAACACATTTTTAACTTTGTCTTGAAAACGTAGAAGAGTAACAAATCATTTAAGGCTGTAACATATTTTTTATAACGTTAAAGGTTTGCAAAACATTAAATTGTGCCATTTTTGTCCTTCCCCTCAATGCAATGTTGGCTTCTTATTTTGGCTGAGTCAACATGTTCCAAGTGGTTCTGCTCACCTCATCAGAGGCTTCTCACCACAACAAAAGAAATACATTACCAAGAAGCCAACAACATAGTGCTGGGAATAAAAATGCTGAGGATTCAAAGAAAATCCATTTGGGAACATGAAATTACGAAACTGTGCTACATTGACTATTGTACAAATGGATTGATTGCTACAGAAAAATACCTGCATGGGTTGCCAACCCACCAATTTAAAATGATCGTGAGTTCTTACAATAATCTTGTACATTGAATAATTTCAAGATTTTTAATTAGATTAAAAACCCTACTCTGGTAAAATTACTTAACCTTCTCCTATGAAGAGTTTGGGATGTGAATGAACAATTAAAATACAAAAGGGAGGGACTGTCTAAGACCAGACTCCCCTTGGTTGACCAAAGACAACCCCCAGAATGATTTTAACCCCCCTTATCTGAGGAAGGAAGAGAGGTGCTCAATCTCAGGAGCATACTTGTAGTGGCAATGATGCAGAACTAATAGCTTTTAATCCTGACGCAGCTGACAACCTGGAGGCCGGCTTTCAGACACAAAGAACTAAATTGATGCAGAAAAGAGAAGGGCTATGCCTATTTAATGCTATTTTTTTTCCTCATGTTATACAATGACTGAAGATGTGACGCATTGTAAACGGCATCTATCTTCAGATTATGGGTAGAATGGCAGGACAAGATAAAATTAAAAAAGAGCATGTCACCCTTCAGGGATGCTCAGTGCTCTTATAATCAGAAAATATACTATAATTTCTCAGCACGCAGAGGGGTTTTGCTTGTCAGTTGGTGGCGATAATCATGCAACTTTGTAGATGACCACCGCAACCTTTCATAAGCGAGAATTATTGCCACTTTTGTTTTTCAACTATTGAAGGATGCACATGCACGTAAAACTACCCATGGTTTAATAGCCGGGCTGATATAACAGCAATTTAAAATGGAGTGTCTTGAAATCAAACAATATAAAAATAATGATAATTATCACGCCCAAACACTATAATAAGAAGTAATAATTGTGGGTTTTTTGGGACATTCCTAGGGCTGAAAACTAGAATTATATCCTCGTTAACTTGTTTAAAACTTAATGCCGCTAAAAGCATCAGTTGAGAAACTGCCCATTTTAAAATGTTCACATTTGAAGGCAGTCAAGTAATCATGATTGTCACAAACACACACACACACCAGAAGCAGAAAAGCAGAATGAGGGCATTTAATTTTCATCAGCATTTTGCCCAAGGCCTAGAATGTGTCTGTGATAAGTGATGACAGTGGGCTTCCTGATAGTCCATTGAGGAAGCTCTGTTACACTGCAGCTCTCCTGCCAAGTCTCAAGGAAGAGCGGGGGGAAAATTAATAATTATCATCATGGATAACACCAACAGGGAGCAATTCATCATTACTCCCCTTTTGCCTGGCTATGTGTCAGTTAGCCGAGTGTCCTGACCTGATACTATTATACAACAGTGGGGGGACATGAAGAGGAGGGAAAACAGAGAACTGATGACGGATACTGGATGGGGGGGTGTAGGAGCGCTGTAATGTGCTTTTGATAGGGTTTACCCAGGCGTAGAGACTTCAAGCATGACCACCTTAGAGGCACATTGGTGTGAATTCCCCTTGGTGTACCTCCCCTGCTTCTCATCTTAGCCCATGCCAGATTTCTGTTGTTCCTGTGAGCTGGAGCAGCACAAATCGTCATTGTCCATACCTCCAACTAGAGCTCCTATTGCATGATGTCCTCAAACAATATGCAAATACCTTTGTGGAAATTAACAGTCGCAGAGGCACCTTTTTTCAGAAGTGCAACCAACACTGTAGTAGGAAGGGAAGCTTTCTTTTTTTAGTTACTACCTGCAATGTAAGTTTTTATTTTTTATTTTTGGAAACAGGCTTGATTTAAGTGCCACTTTGAAAATTGAGGATTCCAAAATGATTGGGTTATTTGATAGTTGATTACTTGGTAATATGATTTAACAAAAAGTGTATTATAAATATATTATACATTTAAAATATTGTTGTAGATTTGATTGAGAAAATTTCCCTCTAATTCTCTCTTTTGGTCACTAGCCCAACACAGAAACAGCTGTGTTACAATACTTGAATTAGACATTTAGCTTTTTGTTTAATTTTCAAAATTGATGAGTTTCTATGAATATGCAGCAAAACACAAAAAATGGCGGCTTACTTCTTGCTCCACCTATATAGCCACTGAAAGCAAACAATTTCTGCTTGTTTTATAACCAGCCTTCCATTTAAGGCTATTTATTAAGAGACAATAAGTATGTGAGATGTAAAGAGTAGTAAAGAAAGGGAGGCCGAAAGAAGAGAGAATGAGAGGATTTATCTTGTGTGTGAGCGGCACAGACGCAGGGGTTGTGCTGTTCATTTAATGCAAGGTTAGGCAAGCTGAGCTGATGAATGGACTGTCGACAGGAGAACAAAAGCAGGCGCTCCATCATAATGCGAGGGGCTCAGCAGTTCTCCCATACCAGTCCCAAAGCACTGGTCTAGGAGCAGTTTACCCTTCACACATCCTAAGCTTAACTACCACTGAAGATTCGAAGACAATACTGATTCCAGATCTGTATCTTTATGACAGCATAGTAGCGCTTGTGCAGGGCAATGGTCATCTGTAAATCCCTAGGACAAGCAGCTTTAATACTGAAGAAAGGAACAATTTAGACTGATGCTTTCCTTCCAGAATACCTGCATATAACTTTGGGGTATAAATTCCCGGATAAAACCCAAGATTGGGTACATATTTTTGAACTTGACAGTTCCTCATTATTCAATGTACGATAATCATTAAAAAAAAGCTAAAAACACAAAATCTTGGGAAGTTTTATAGCGGTATTCAACCAAGATGTTGAAAAAAAATTCTCCCAAACGAGTTAAGAAAAAATACATTTCTAAAAATAATTTTGAGTACCAAATCAAAAACCATGAGCGCAAAAATGTGATATGAAGCAAACCACATATTCAGAATATCTATTCACACACACCTATAGACAGAAATATTCATTTGATTTTCCATTTAACTAATCCACCAAATGACTCTATGTAGCAATGCACCACACCACCAAAGACTGCACCACTACATGCGTCACAATGCAGAGAACAGAGGACATTAAAGTGAGGCTCTTCAGCTGCAGGCACCAACACAGTGAAATGTAGCTCACTCATTGAAGGAACTTCAGGTGACGGATGCAGTGGCAGTGAAAATAGTATCATAAAGCATTTCATACACTGAAGACAACTTAATTTATATCGTTGCAGTTAACCAATACTCTGGCATGATCTTAAATTATCGAAAGACATTTTCTGTCTTCTAATTTGACAGTTGAAAACTTTCTTGTGCTAAAAGCCCTTCAATTTTTATTGATGTGCTATTACACTAGTTGAGAATAATATGCTAGTTTGATTGATTTTGAATACAGTATCTGGAAAGTTATTGATAAATTATTCATCCCAGTTGAATTTCCAACGAATATTTGATTGCTTTACATGATGGATAACATATTAAGTTATTTTTGATTAAACAATGTCTTTGCAAAAATGTAATGTTGATAATTGTGCATAATTTGTTTTATCATATTGAAGAAAATATATATTCCTAAGAAACAATTATTAAATAACACTTCTGATTGTGTGACTGAGTCAGTCACGTGTGTGTGTGTGTGTATATATTAATTACCGTGCAGTCTGTGGTGTTGGTAATCTTCAAGCAAAAGTTGGATGAAAACTCCAGCTCTGAGAGGCGCATTTTGTTGCAGTCAAATGTCTGTTGAGTGTAAAAAAAAAGAAAGTTAGTGTTACATCAATATTAGTATCAGAAGGGGCTCTAATACGGCCTCAAAATGCAGCCATTGGTACTGGTTAGTACTAAGAAATATAGGGGGAAAAAAAATCTCAAGGGGCTTTTGAACATAGCCAGCGATTATGAACGATGCCAAAAAAGCCAAAGAGGCAGAAGCAGAAAAAGAAGCCTTTACATTCTGGTAGGTGTTGTTGAATATGCTCAATAAGAGGTTATATGTTTGATGTATGGACCTATACTTTAAATACAAGATAAATGGTTAAATAGTAATATCCAAGATAATCCCTGGGTGGCCAGATGTGCATCCTAGGGCTGAGAAAAGAACAACATCTAAAGCAGGGTTTTAACAACCCAAAATGTTGAAATAGCCATGGTGGATGAGAAAGAAAATAAAACTGTCCGGAGCCCCAAAAAAAAAATACCGAATTTATCCGCTGTGTTCAGAACAAAGTTAAACTCAGAGATTTTATGTTACCAAGAGTTGGTACACATAGTTATTCAACGATAGATTCACAGCTCCCTCTCCTCAAATTTATTTTTTAAACTTAGATTTATATTTCCCTGAAAGATTTTCTATGGGTCTGAGATCTGGAGACTGATTAGGTACCCCAATGATCTTGAACTGCTTCTATAAAATCAGTCCTTTGTTTCTCGGGTGTTGAATTTAGCATCATTGTCATGCTGAAAAGCCAGTTTTGTCTTCATTGTCCTTGCTGATGAAGGTTTTACCTCAAAATCTTTGAACCAATTTCTAGGAAACAACTTGACACTAAATTACAGGTACTGGTGAAATCATATGGAAAGTATTCATTTAAAGAAGATCATATGTTTTTATACCCTTGAGGGGGCATGAATAAAACTGCAGGTTCAGAACAGAACGAGCATTACTGAGCTGATCAGTGTAGCTTGGAATGGTTCTGGGTTGAACTTTAATCAATTTGTCCTGGTTGCTCCCATTGAAAAAAAAAAAAAAAGAAAAGTCATCACGTTTGCAGAATATATAATTCCAAGAGAGGGTCCTCAATTTTACGGGGTAGCAGTCTGCTTTAATAGAATGTTATTGGATTGTATCAATGAGCAGCAATGGATGAGAATTCTTTTAATTTGGGTAGAGGGCCTGTCTATTTGTCACTGGAGGGGAGAACCTATTGATTAGCAGATTCAAATTCCATTACATCAAGTTCTGCTCTCATTCATCACATCCACACATGGGCGGAGAGGACATGCTATTTAACAAACAGGCCAGCCGGAGATGGAACGCATAATGGTATTAGAGATTAAAGGAGGAGTGCTTTGAAACACTAAAAGACATTAAGGAGGTAACTATGTTTAGTTTGCGGAATGGCTTTGTCTTTCTTTAATCTCAGTGCTTTCTCAAGTCTTTAGCGAAAACGGTTTTATACACAGCATGATTAGAGTAATGCAGTAAAGTTCTTAGAGAGGAAAAACTTTTTATTATACATTCACTGTGTCGCAAGGTCCTTACTATGTCTATTTAGCCATCTCAACAACGAGCCAACTCTCCACAGTTCAGTTGCGAGCAATCACATTAATCTACGATCCCAGATATCTGAATACCTTAATGTTTGAGCTACTACAAACTCCTATTTTTACCAAAGGTTTTGAATCTGCCAGCTTGCCAGCACAGCTTGATTAACGGCTATGTAAATAAACTTGACTTGACAGAGAGGTGAGCAATAGTACACATTTAGTTTCAAACTGAAATGTTAACTGCCTGTCATCACTGCAGTGTGGCATACTTCCTAGATTCGACATTGAATCCAAACAATCTCTATACAATTGCCATTCCACAGGTTTTTTTCAGGAAATCCTCCATCTACATGCTTCCTGCCTCCACTCACTCCCCTCAGCCATTGATCCAGACAAATGTACATTTATATGAGATAAGAACATAAATGCGGTTGGCCATATCGCATATTCATTTCACTAACCACAACAACAACCTTACATTAAACATAAAAAATTTCATATATTTACCTGTACAACAGTAGGTTCGGATATGAGCGTGTCTGCACTTAACACTTCCACCACAGCCTCTGTCCCCACAAACTTCTTCATGCAGGACATCTTGAAGCCATACACATCATCCCAGAATGCAATGCTTTCTTGGTGCTTCTGTTTATCGCCAACTGCTGCCAGACTGAGGTTACAAAGGTCTGGATAGACTGAAGAGAGAAGAGGAAATTGGCCATTTAGTTCAAGGTCAGGAAAAGAATAAAATTGTACTATTCATTGAATGGGGACATAACTACCAAAGTTTAGGTTTATATATTATATATTATATTATATTAATATATATATATATATATATATATATATATATATATATATATATATATATATATATATATATATATATATATATATATATATATATATATATATATATATATATATATATATATATATATATATATATATATATATATATATATATATATATATATATATATATATATATATATATATATATATATATATATATATATATATATATATATATATATATATATATATAGTTATCAGTCACCACGAAAAAAAGAGATTAAAAAGGAAGATAATGAACTTCTAGTTCTATAAACTGTCACTACAGAAGGTTGATTTGGCCAATTTTGAAGACTTCCAGAGCATTCATCAGAACTAATGAGAGAACACCTTCAAGTCCAGGAGGCGTGGTTTATTTCATCAATTTCCTGGAGGAATAGTTATGACAAAATGGGGTTTGGCCTGGTTTTTGTCCTACTTACAAAGTCCACACTGCCCGACATTACACTTCTCATTCTTAAAGCAGAAGCTGTCTTAAATGTATTTTAATGTTAGATACTGGTCTGCTGGGTGATTAACTTATGGCGTGGGTGTTTCCATCCCCACTGTGAACCAACATTAACCAAGATAGAAGCCTAAGGCCATACATTTTTACATGTACAACTTCAACTCAACAAAGTATATTTGTACTCTGCTTGGTATTATAGGGTCATTCCCTGATGTTAAAAAACAGCTTGAGTGGTTTTCGAAACCATTCAACTATCTTGGAGAAATCGTCAAATATCTCCCGTCTGCTATATTAGGCTTGCTGAGGGGCAAAAAAACCCACACAAGTGATTTTAAATGAATAATTTTTCAAAATGTTAAAGAGGAAATTGATTTTTGCAAATGAATTTCCTCTTTTCAAGGAAGAATGCACTTCGTCAGAAATGGCTGGACAGTAATTCGAAAAGCATGATGTTTTTTAATGACCCAGACTCCCATTTCCAGCCATTTGAAACAGTCATGATGCTAGGACAAGATTTCACTACAAAAAATATATATAGCTTTTAAAATCAACTCAAGCTAAAATTGTTAGTTTAATATGCTTTAGAAAAATACCAATCGACCCCCCCCCATGAAAACTGAATAGCCTTAGGTAATGATTGTATTTTCTGTTAGCATAACATTCCCTCCAAAAATAATAGTGGCGAAAAACAGGCCTACAGGCCTTAATGAGGAAAAAAATGCTTCCTTTTCTATCATTTTAAAAATATAACCCCACTGTCTTTTTTTCCCGGACATGTTGTTTTGCTGTTCAACCTCACACAGCCTTCAACACATCGGAGCATAAATTGTAAAAAAGGATGGTGGTGACAGCTCATTGATGGGCATCTCATGGCCTCTCATTATTACCCGATGGCTGCTTGTGGCCATGTGAATGCCACTACCTAATGATGGTGTTTGCTCACTTGAATACAGAAACATCACTTCACTTTACTCCGATTACTGAAGCAAGAAAGTGATAATGGAGGCAGGGGGGGCTTTTGCTGATTTGACAGATTTTGGACAGGCTTCATTGAAAATTGCAATGTAAAAACAAAGGAAGCAAAAAAACTGAGCAAACAGAGGAGGGGTTACTGTACTGAAAATGGAAAGGGGGAAAAAAAACTAACGTAAGGGGCACATGGGTGTCCCCAGATTCATGGCTTTGACATCTGCGTCCTTCTCGACTCGCTGCTCTCAGCCCGTTTGTCATGGGCCCCCGTGCCCCAGCCCAAGCGCACTTGCTCTCTTGAGCCCCCTCGTTGGTCGGCTGTGAAAGAGATAGTGAGAAAGGGGAGTAGGGTCTGAAAAAGATCTCTTTTGCCAGGACAGGCATGGATTAAAAGGAGGTTAATCCAATGGGAGTGTGAGGTTTGTAACGGGAGGTATATTACGCAGGGGTTAAGGAGAGGCATGTTTGAAAAGTGACTTGCACCTTTTCATCTTTTAGCCCCTTTGTGCAGATTGAAGATAAAATCAATAAGGCAATACAGGACAAAAGACTAGAAAGCAGTACAGAAACGACTAGAAATACACAAGTAGCACAGGTCTGGTCTTGTAGACTGAATCCAATGGGTACCACCAACGAACTCACTCTAAATATTTTAATTGGATCTACTCCTGCCAAATTTCAGGAGGAAGAAAAAAGACATTCTGGCCACTTTGAACTCGAACGATCAAGGATTATGAAAAATAATGTAAAACAAACCGCACGCCATATTATATCCATCTCAAAATATCTTATGATGAGGGCAAGAAATCCAAACCAAGTCCAATTAAGAATCTGTAATACGTCTATGCCTAACTCATCCAAGCATGTCTTTAGTGACCCTAACCCATACTTCTAGGAGTAATAGGGGAATAGCATGGTCAGGGTTAAAGGGTGTTTATAACCCATACAAAATCCTCTGACCTTTCATTTACTGTCTGACCAAGGTCACATCCACCTAAATGGATAGTGCTATACTGGCAAGCCTATGTGCGGCTGCTTTCACCTGTGTGACCTCTAGTTATTGTTTCAAGAAGTCAGTGCTGTGGAACACTTCCCAGGTTGAGTCACATTTTATACAAGCCATTACTTCTGATTGATGAAAAACACTGACCCAGGAGACACACCACAACAGTTTTTTTTACATATACACAGTTGTACTTCTACTTACCAAATTAATTGGTTCCAGAATTGTTCGTAACTTGGTTTTTGTGTAAGTAGAGCAGTACTTTACATGTAAATTCTGTGATTCGCTCAACGGTCGTCCAAAAAACTATCAGCTAAAAAATGATCAGTGATCATGTTCTATTTGTGCAGTAGAACAGTACTGTTAGGAGGAAGCTAATGTTAGTACATAAACACATTTAAACAACTTCAAATTATTATAATAATAATTTTTATTATTATTATTAGAGGGAAACATTTGTATAATTTTAGAATTGCATATTTATATACTGTACATTTTAATTGACATATAATGGAAACGGTTTTCCATTGTACGTTCTCTTTGTGTAGATGAGTAGATAGAGAAAATATATGGGCTACCTGAACCACCGTCATCCAGATAGAGGTCCCTGGCCACGAAGACGGAATCCAACATGGACTCAAACAGCAAAAAATATCCCTGCAAAAGCCAAAATGGAAGGAGATATATTTTTATTACAGTCTGACATATTTAAGGCACACTAGTTTGTGTGTATATATTACATAGACACACACAAAGCCTTAAACAATGTTAATATGAATATTGATGAATGTCGATATGAACGCAACTGGTATCAATGCCTGCAATCATGGATAGTTAAATTAGTTTTAATTCTACTTCAATGAAACAACCCAATTCCCTATAATCGTGATGAATGCAACATCTCTAGATTGTTTCCAAAAAACATCAACATTTGACCCTGAGACGACGTACTGTTCTGCTCCACCAGAGGGCACAGAGCATAGAATTAATAAATGCTGATATTGGATTTAGTCTACAATATTTTTGTTTCTGCTGACAAATGGTGTTTTTTTTAGCTGTTAGCCCTCTAACCAGCAAATTGGCCTAGCCACCAAACAATCCAATTCGATAGGTTGTGCACTGGGTGTGTAACTTGAGAAAGGTTCAAAATGAATAAACAGTATTCAACTGAGGTAAGATCTTATTATGCAAATGAGGACAGCCTTGCACTTTGCAGATGACAGAAAGAAGAACAAATGAGGGAAGCACTAATAATTTAAAACTTTGACCCCCAAATTACAACCATCGACATCAAGGTCCAAGCTTGATGAAACAAGACTAATGATACAGACAACCCTGCACCAATTGGAATTTTAGACAAGGTTTTTTGTTTGCCGATGCTGGATTGGTTATGATCCAAAGTCAGATACATTCATTTTTGCTGACTATGGTCCACTCAATGACCTTAACGTTATGCCATTTTTAAAACCCTCACACGGCCATATACCGGCCTCATAATTTAGTGCCAATTTCACGGGACACTGCTTCACTTGAAGGAAAAGGGATACGAAAGAGGCTTGTGAGCAGAGTCATACCTTGATGATCAATGATGGTCCAGGATTATAACACCTAATACCTTAACAATGGTCCACACCCAACAATTAAAAGACAAATAAAACATTTTCAAAATCAGTGTTGGTGAGACTTTTGCGGAGGACTTTTGTACAACGCCAATTCCATTGAAGGTGGGACATATTAAACAACTATATATATTCAATGTGCAAATCCTGTTAGATTTACAGTATCTTTAATTGACTAGATTACAATGACAAAATATTTAATGTTCAAACAAAGACGCAATCTTTTGAGTGCAAGCTGCAATGTGGAACCATTCATTTATGAGGCCAACTCTCTTGCCTTCGCTTCATGAACACAGCCGCATTTTGGGCATGCAGGGTGGCCCCCTCTTGTGGATTCTGCAATATTTGGTGACGTAGTTTCATACAGTAAGACCTTGACATACGAGTGCCCCAACATATGAGCAATTTGAGATACGAGACAAATTTTGATATACGAGCATACAGCCGACGCGAGAAGCTGCTTTTGATTATCAGGGGAACTGTCTTTCTTCCCTGTTCTCCCTCGTGTACGACCACTGGGCGGAGCGTTGCAGTTTTTTTCCAGTGTTTTAGATTATTTTAGATTAGAACTTTATTTCATTCGGTATACGAGAAATTCCTTTTTTTTTTAATTAACGAATGCTATATCAACAAAGGGTAGGAAAGGTCAATTAAAAATGTATCCTCTACACTCCCACTCATTGTTATTGCACTTTGGGAAAAGATATAGTCATAATGAGCACCACACATAAATGCAAATTGGACACAAGAATATTTCACGAAGATGCAACCAATAAATCAACATTTTACAAAGACACCTCTGAACCTGTCAAATCTGTGTGAGTGTGTAATGTGAGTGATTGACAGTAAGCTGGACATAAGAAGAGAATGACTGATTACTTCCATTCTCTTTTGGGGCAGGTGATGTTCTCAGTGCCAATAATGAGCCTTAAAGGAGTGGCAGCCATTAATCTACCTGCTGACAGAAACACTCAAGTGACTTGATGAATTCTGACATGTCTGAATTTGCGCATTAAACTTTTATAGTTGCTCTACAATATTTAAAAAAATGAACGGCATTCTTTTTAGAATATTATAATTCCATTTCATAATGTAAGATTAAACACCTTTGACAATTTGAATTAATAAATAGACGAATCTCCATAGTGCTACCTATTATATGAGAAACTAAATCTAATAATTTTTGTGGCAGTCTAAATGTGCATCTGCGAGGAAGCCATTATATTGAATTGGCCAGAATAAAATCGGTGCATTACTTTTAGTAACATCACATGAAGCGTAATTTGTTGGGGGTCCACGAACTTCAACTTTTTGTGATGCAATATCGGTGTGAAAAATGTTATATTGAAATCATTTTTGAGTTTCTTTAAGTCTTGATGAAAAACTCATTAATTAGATAATGACTAAATATATGTGATAGTTTTAAATTCGAAAATGTTCAGCTCGTGGGCTGCCTTGAGATTTTTGCATCATACTATTTGATATGCTAGGCTTTGCACGTAGAGTTACCAATTCACTGTGTTTAACACATTCTAATATGACTTCATAAATGTTTAGGTTTCCCTGAGTGTTGAGACAGTTGCTCATCTGTTCCGGCTCTCAAATAATCTGTGTAGATTACTCCACTTGTTTTTTTTTAAACATAAGCAAAAAAAACAGAACATGTTCCATTGGGATTCGTGTTTGCCACACGTAAGTATCACTACAAAGTGTCACATGTGATTGATTTTTGCTGATAGGCTTTATTTAGTCTTTGGGGACCTCATGATCACTGTCAGCCTCTCTATAGGTTTCTTATTTGATTGTTAGTGTTTGTTCGTCCGTGTGCCGCAAGAGAGAAACGATCAATGGTGTGAGTTATGAAATGACAGTAGTACTACTAAAATCAGTCTTTCAAACACTACCAAGAAAGGCAGACGCTCATATACCCTTTCCTCCTCCATCACTATCACTGACAAAGCACATTCATCATGCATCGTCCATTATTCCTGTTAATACCGTGTTCTTCGTGCACATTAACGGTGGTGACAGTTAGATATTAGCTGTATGGTTCCTTTTACTTTAGTACAATTTGTATTGGCAAAAAAAGTTCCATTAAATCACAAAAGCATAAGATACTACTGGATTTTAGATAATCTTGTTTTGGGAATAGAAAAACTTTGTCATGTCATACTTGGTTGCAGATTACTGCAAATACTCATGAATTAATCTCAATAATGAATAGCTTTAGATAACTAACTCAAATGTGCTTTGTTGTAACGTAAAATTTGTCATCCTTCTACAAATATGCCACAACAGCTCCATCAAAATCAACTCCTGACTTTTACTTGGCAACTCCAAAACCACTTTTTACAAGCTATTGAGGACTTGATTTGCTTCTTTGTTTTGAACCACTATCCTGCTACAGAACCAAAAACTTTCAGTTCAAAGTTTCAAACTGATGAATATTTTCCTTCAGGATTGTCTGGCAAAGAGCTGCTTTTTATGGTTTCATCAATCACATAAAGTTGTCCAGGGCCTGAAGCAGAAAAGCAGCCCCAAACCAAAGTCAAATTACGCGATTGAAGCAAGATTTAGGTTCGGCAGACATGACGTGGAAAAACAGCGGACTGTTGAGGCCAACGCCTGGGGTTAGGAGATTCTGACACCTTTTTTGAACAAATATTTTGTTTTAAAACAATTTTGGTAGACCTTTTTTGACAGGTTCTAGCTCTGTGATTTCCTGATTCAACTAATTTGGTAAAAAGGCTTGGGTGGGATCTCTCGTGAGGATAAACAGTTTCGAAGATTAATTACTATCAACATATTGTAGTTGATAAGAATTGTCGGCCTACAGCATTGATTGCATTACTGGCTCTTTTTAAACGTTTTAAATTTATAATGTTTAATCATTTGATGTTTAGTATTTCTAGAGCATTTTACTGTCATTTGTTTGTCTGTAAAGCTTCCAGAGATCATTTAATGATTTGGGGCTATTTGAACAAACTTGACTTTAGAATTCAGGGATCCAATATATAATTAAAATCCTCTACTTACTAACAATATAAAAAGTAGTATTGAGTCCACTGATCATCAGATGAACATCATACTTGTCATTTTCTCCCTTTTGTATGAGGAGATCGGAGGGTAACCTTTTCAATCTTGTACTCTCCAACAAATGTCTCCTACTCCATCCTTGATGTGAACTGACTAGAAGATCTTTAGATATATTAGTGTTCTGTGAGCTAGTGTCATTAGATATTATGCCCCCTATCCTTCACCGTTCCATGAGCATGTCACTTGCCAAATTTCAATTTCCCAGGAGAGGGGAAAGGAAGACTCTGGCTGACGACCCCTGTTCGTGACCCTGGGTTATCACGATGGATGGGGGGAGTTGGAGGGGACAGATACAGGAGACTCATGAATTAGGGATGGCTTCAGCAGTGCGCTCAACTTTGGCTGTACCGCCCATATCGCCACACAGAATCTCACTGATAAATGGGAACCGAGTCAAAATAAGACTGCATCCACTGATTATGTATTCCGAGGACATTATAGTTGAGTTTATTCCCATTTAGGACACGCTAACAAATGCTGAACAGATGCTGACACATTGTATTATGTAAGTTTGGTTGATAGCATAAAACAAATCAAGGTTGACATAACTAATGTATTATCACAGTAGTAACCTGACATATGAACACCTGAATATATAAATATATTATTTTCAGCCTACAAAAATGCTCAATAAGATTTTTTTGTCTCAGAATACAATAGAAATTCAAGCTAAGAAACGCAAAGTCTGCAAAATTCAATAGCCCCCACGCCCCCCCAAATGTGAATGTACACTGGTAGCATCGTGTATTTTATTTTGAAATTGGTGGGACAAAGTTGCTCTCTCTTTGGCTCTCCCAACGGCCCACTGGCCTCCCATTGGCTAGGAGGGATCTACGTCTCCGTGATGCTTTTCATTGGCCTTTATCCCTTGTTCATTCGTCACCGAGCTTTAACAGGCCTTTCAGTTTTTCCCCCAAGTCTGCTTAATGCATCTTTGATTTTAATCATGGGCCCCAAGAAAGTTATTCCCGGTACGACTGAAAAGAAGAACCATGCTATTATGAAAGTGTTCATGAGTCGGGCTGCCGTCCAAATTGACGATGTGTGCCTTGCACATAGAGCTGGGCGATATGACAAAAATTGTTATCATGATTTGAAAAAAATAAAAATATTGGTCAATATTGATAATTATCACACTTACAGTTACTGACTGGTGTCACTGGCCAAGATGAGAGTTAGACTGGGATTAAAATTCTGTGTGGCCCTTACTTAGTATATTTCCCAAACAACTATGGGTTGTTGCCTTGTGAAATCCAATCTATTTAATCCAGTAAAGTACCCCCCGAGGTTATAGTGGGAGCTTAATTGAAGAAGCTAATAATGAACAAATGCCTGAATTTTAACCACTTTGAGTTTGCCTGTAAATTCCGTAACTAAGCTCTTATTTCATAGTTTTTCCATTTTCGACTCAATCAATATTTACCGTGATAAAAATAACGCTGATCAAGTTATGGCCTTTCCACTGGATGTTCCCTGAGACCAAGCATTGTTATTTCATACATATTTTTTATACACAGGAAGAAAAAGCTGTTTGAATTGCATTCACATTCTGAATGTTCACAAAAGGCAAATAGTATGGCAATTATTATGGAATATTTTGTACTGACCATCCATTCTGAGATGATGATATCAACCTTCTCTACTGGGAGGTTGATGTCTTCTATGCGACCTTTGATACAAGTGATCTTGTCCTCCAGCTTGTTGGATCTGAGGCAAAGAAGATATGTAGGCTTTACAAATCTTGCAACAAACTTGGCAAATAACCTCCAATTTGTGATAGCCTTTGTGGTTTTAATCCAAATCTCAAAAGTTGACATATTTCATTACAGGGTTGCTTGCACAGCAACGTATTTGCTTCTCTCACAAAGGGAAATCTTTCTACCCTGTGTTTGAGTGCACTGGGATGGAATAGCAGTAAGATACAGAATGCATTTAGAAAGGTGGTCCAAATTCTCCTTGTAAGTCATTTATAGCTCAGTGAAAAATCATGGTGGAAAACGGTCAAGAGGAAATTCTTTTCATACTATTTATACTAATTCCTACTAATTGTTTGAATGTACAGTATATTTAAAGTTGGGTGATACAAGAGTTATGTTTGCATAGTAAGCTGACTGGATCAATACAACTTTTAGACAAAAGTAGAATGTCCACAAAAGTCTAGCAACAACAAACAATAGTGGTGTTCCCAAGTCTTAGATATATTTACTCCCATCTATTGCTGTATCACATATGGGTACAATAAGTTAAGTTAAATTGTGGGGCCACAATAGGATTTAATATCACCTGTAGTGTGTGAAGGATCCCTCACTTCAGTCCGCCAATTCAGAATATGAATCACTGTGAATATTCCATTACCATGACACCTAATGTTACAGCGGACAGAACAATTACTCACAGCAGCCGAGAGTGCATTTTTGTTGCACCGATGCTTATCTTCAACTGTCTTCCCTCTCTCTACTACTCTGCTCGGGTTGCTATCACATCCTTCCAGAGTCCAACAGTTCCCCCCATCAACCCCCCACCCCATCCACCCATACCCCCATCTCCACAAGAGACAAACCCTGTAAAGTCATTATTGGGGTAATTTAAAGGACACTGTTGGCATTCAGAAGACAGTGTTTGGGTAGAATTGTAGGAAAGTGTACATGTGCCAGGGTGATAAATTAGAAAGGGAAAATGTGAATGGTATTACTTCCTGGTCAAGTGTTGCGACATGACAACCAAACACATAGAAGTAATTTCGAGGCTTCCTTAACCAAACAAAAAAAAAATCCAAGTCATTGATTTCAGGAAACACGAAATTGTATGACCATTATACACCAATGGTGCTGTTGCCATGCAAGGTGCTGTCAACCAAAATAATTTAGGTTTCAGCTTGGGAAATAGCTGAACCTCAGTTCCATGGACAAATGGTACTACCAGGTATTTTGGACCAAAATAATTGGGTAAACAAGTGTTGTATGTTATGTATGTATGTATAAAAATTCTTGATTTATATCTTGTTCATATTGTTAGACAATAAATGAACAGATCCATGCAGATCTGCAAACCAATATGAGCTTGATAGCCCCATTCTCCATCACAAATAGCAAAATAAGGATCTACCATCCCTTTGCATGTTTAACATTTGTTCCAGACACAGCCCATGGTCATGAACTTTAAATAGTAATTTGCAGGCTGTTCTGCTGTTTCTCTCCCTTTGAACCTTTCATCTTGGAGATAGAAGAAAAATAAAAAAATACCTTGTATATCGTGCATATGTTTTTAAATAAAAAATGGGTTTGAATAATTCCATTCTGATATACCTGGTAAAACTGAGTTTGAAATGCCCGTTTTGCAGTCACAATCCAAAGCATTTTAGTGGACAATCCATCAATTCCAGCCATTAAAAAAACCTATCTAGACATTATCCATTAAGGAAGTGACTGTGAAGGAAGAAATTTAGCCTTTCATTTAAACTTCAGCTACGAAGGGGAGACAGGAGATGGATGCTTCTGTGCAACCAACAGAAGCCACTTTAATTACAAACCTGATATTAGAAGGAAGGGGCAGGGGGACTTGTGCAGAAATAAGAACGATAAAGTCACAGCTAAAGCCGAACATCTTTGTCATGCGTGTTCCATTGAGGGCGGAGCTGGGTACTTATTGTTGGCGGACCTAAGGTGCACCCTGCATGCCAACTCGTGCTCCCACAGTGAGCCAGTGGGCTGTAAAATTAAAATGTCCTTTTCCTTCAGCAAACCCTGTTGTTTTGCTAAGACGAAACTGTTACATAACAGAGATAATGACAGTTGTAAAGGTTTTTAAGTCAAAAATGTTTTAAGAGGCAGATATGTGAAGAATGCATCATCCATGGTGGAGCTAACTGTATTGGAGAACCCATGCATATAAGGGACAAAAGCAAATAGTGTTCCCTCGCTACTTCATGGTTCAGCTATCGCGGACTCAGAGCTTCGCAGATTTTTTTGGGAAAAAATACAAATATAAAGCACTTAGATCATGTTAAATATTTGTGTAACCCCATCCCAGACCCTACGTGTAAATGAATGAATGAAATCAGGCCAAGCATATGACATTCAGTAGGGAAGAATCCATAAATAAAGTGAACATCGAATGTAAATGTCAAATTCCATAGATTAACATTATACAAGAAAACCCTGAGTATAAGTCACAGGCTCAACCAAAGTATGGAAAAAAGTAACAGCATAAACATAATACATACAAAAACATACATGTGTACATGCATATCATAACACAATTCACGTGATGCATGAGCTGTGCTAGGATAGTAACAACAAATGTTGAGTAAAAGCCCCTAATAAGGTCTCTTACCTGACAATGTCCATGGCTTGGTATATAATATCTGATTGGTCAACAGCTATAACCTTCTTGGCTCCAGCTCTGGCAGCAAACATTGATAGTATGCAAGTCCCACAGCCCACATCTAAAACAACCTAAAGTACAATAAGAAGAGTGTGAAACAGTTATACTTTGAATTGAGATATCATATCTTCAGATATTAGAGGTATATATGGCTTGCGACGTTCGAGAACCCCTCACACGTTGTGTATTGCTGTTTGTCTTTGAGGCTGAATGGCATATACCAATAAGTAATATACTTGTTGTGGTTCAGTATAACATTCTAGAACCTATTAAAGCCTAAAGAGACTAAAACATTAATGTAAGCATGTATTGACAAGAATTGGCCTCGCAAATAGTAAGAAAGAACGATGGGACCAAAGTTGTAAAGTGATCAAAAAATGAATGGTAGCCATTAATTGTTCCACTGGGTTTAGAAAAAAAAAATCATGTAATGGCGACTAAATTAGGGGCCTTTTCTTTCTGGGTCACCCTGAATTGTACATGCATCAACATGCCTTTCACACTTCCACTTAGCTTAGTGCTCACCAGCAGCCCCATATGTGATAGATGGCCATGATATGGACCACCGGTTCTTGGGACATACAGCAATCGTCTTTGTGTAAGGGGTTGTTTTGTTAGTCCAAGCTTGCGTTTGTTTATCAGTACCCTGCAGTCAATTTTACGTGCACTAATAAAGTGAGGCAATGGTTTAAATCAGACACTATCAACATACTAAATACCTTCTTAAAAAATGCAGTGTTAAAGACCTAGCTAAATATACAACAAGCAAATCTACACAAACTCACAGGTATGTTGGCCTAGATAAATTCACATTTTATGCCAGAGGTCAGTCAATATAGATATGTATTCTTGTATTTTTAGGATATATGCATCTTAAACAGTCTCACCTTGTCTTTGAACAACTCAGGGTTTTTGTACATGAAGTCTCGGTAGGTTTCAGTGCGCACTTTATCCTATGAAAACAACATGAACAATTTTACATTTAATTGAAGATGTTGAATTTGCGAAAGTACGTGTTCCAGTTTTATTGTTCTGCACACGCGTCATGCATTCCAACAAACATCAACTTACTAAATTTCCCTTTCGTTCTTTTTTTTCCACATTTGCTACCATTTGGAATTGAATTATCTGAACTATATGTACACGTGATTAATTTGAGCTGTTATTTATCAATATTAGGATGCTTATATTAAATATATTTTGGATTTTTTTTTAAACTATCAAGCGGGGCGGCCCGGTGGCTGAGTGGTTAGTACATCGGCCTCACAGTGGGTCCACGTGTGTGGAATTTGCATGTTCACCCGAGCCTGGGTGGGTTTTCTCCGGGTACTCCGGTTTCCCCCCCACATTCCAAAGACATGCATGGTAGTCTGATCCGCACTCTAAATTTGCCCCTAGATATGAGTGTGAGCGTGAATGGTTGTTTGTCTCCTTGTGCCCTGGGATTGGCTGGCCACCAATTCAGGGTGTCACCTGCCTCTGGCCCTAAGTCAGCTGGTATAGGGTCCAGCACCCCCAGCGACTCTAGTGAGGATAAAGCGGTTTAGTAAATGAGAGAACTGTGAAGCGCACTTTCATCCATTTTCCATTCCCAGTTGAGAATTACCACTAGACACAAAGTTGACATATACTTAACATTCCTTTATATAGGACCCATGTTGGTTGCACTGTCCCTACCAAATTAAGATTTTTTTTTTTAGATGGCAATGAACAATTTTACAAAGTTTCAGGAATAAAAACAGACCCCAAATTTGTAGAGGTAATGTTTCTTTTTTCAAATTATAAATGTACTGCAGTAAAAACTAGATTATTATTAATATTAAGTGTAATCAACACAGCTCTAAAGATTATCAACTAAACTATGGAACCTATGCAATTCAGCCACCAGCGCAAGAAAAAAAAATCATAACTCATTGATATGCATCACAGCAATGTCAAAAGAACCACAGGCAAAACTTATAAATGAAACTATCCATCAGTATTTTAATGTCAATTTCACACTACTGCTTGAGATAGGAGTGGTTTCATTTCCATTAAAATAGCTTTCGCTTTTACAGAGCACACTTTAGTGAAACTAACCTTGGCCTTTTATTACTAATTGGTAAATATCTATAAAACTAGGTGATTTAAAAGTTTTGGATAAGAAAATCACACTTTGTTTTACTTCCTTCCCTTTAGTTTGTCTCTCTCCACACACACAGAGTGTCCGCATCAGCTTGACATGCACAGACACACACGAAACGTAAAGGTCTATGGTCCAATCATTATAGCCAACAGAATATGTGAAAGTACTGCAGTAAGACGAATACGCACATAGCTACGCACAAAGTTCATCTGTCTACACTTTGAGTGCTTAAACATTAGAAACATTTATTGCAGAGTAGCAGAAATGCCAGTCACACATCTTAATGCTGACTTACCACTTTCGATACATCCTCGAGTATGATTGTACGAATTACAATTTATGTACCAATTTAAAATTGTGCAACTAGGCTACCCACTTCAGAGCCTTCTGTATTGCAGGAAAGTGTTTCAAGACACATGAAATGGTATCTGCATAGCGATCAAGTGTAAGTGATTGCGTGTGTTTTCATTAGGTGGTCAAACCTTGAGCATCTCCTCATGAATGGCATAATGACCATAGGAACTGAAGTATGCGTCATCCTCATCTGCACGAAGCTCGGTAATACTGGACACCTTAGTGGAACTTCCAGGTGGTTCTTCTCTGAGCACCAAATGGTGGAGAAGGAGTCTTGAAAAATACAAGATAAATCAGAATTCTGCATTTCAAATGATTAGGACTCAGATGAACAGCAGTCAATAGTAAGAAACATTTAAAGCATAGAATTGCAGCAAATGGAGATGAGAGGCATTTATTAGCTCACTTTTCATTCAACTATCTCCTCCCTTCCTCTTTGACAGCCTTCTTAACAATTTCCCATTCGAACCCCCCTCCTAGTTTTAACCCCTATGCAGCAATGGAATTTTCCCTTCCTCGGAAACTTCCTCATAGAATAGTACCATTGGATGCAAAATGAATCTGAAATATTGTGTCCCTCTGCTGGCCACTTCTTGGTATTACACATTGGATTCACAGTCAAACATCGAACACATGGATGGATGCAATTAAAAGAATTCAACTACAATCTTATCCTTGGCATTCTTGTAGGCTAAAAACAAACTTCCAAGAGTTACAAAACTTACTGAAGTTTTTGGATAGTTTCCACGTTTTGAGCCATCGCCTCTTCGGCCATGGTTGTCCTCAGCAACAATGAGTTATAGTCGGCGTCATCCACCGATGGCCCGGATGTAGATTCAACCTTCCCCTCGTTACCGCACAAGTCTGTGAGGTCTGAAAAGTGCAACATATATTTCAGACTGGATTTATATCAGCATGAGTAAATTTTAACAAAAATATACTTATGTGCATGTTCTACATCAAAGGTGTCAGACTAGGGTTGGTTTACGGGCCGCTTTAACGTCAACTCGATTTCAAATGGGCCGGACCATTTTAGATATAATTTTTAGCTTTTTTTTTTTAAAATAAATTGATTAAAAGAAGTGGATTAAAAGCTCTGAATATTATTTTTTTTATAGATCTAAAACAATGTTCATTTTAGCTTTTTTTATATATATTTTTAGATTTTACAAAATGATTTTTTAAACTAAAAACATAGAAAAAAATGATTCCAAAATTACAATTATTGATTTAAAGGGGGGGAAATTTCAAAATATAATATACATGTATATATATCATTTCAATTTGATCCTAAAACAGAAAGTCGGCACTCATGATTGACTTTCCTGGGCCACATAAAATGATGCGGCGGGCTTGATTTGGCCCCCGGGCCGCCCCTTTGACACCCGTGTTCTACATAGTTGATTGGGGGGAAAAACTATAATATATGGATGAAAATTTGAAATGTTACTTGAATACAAAATGATATAATACTAATAGTCGCAAGTTAGCAAAGACTCAAGATAGTACCAATTTGCAATAAGGGATCATCCTGGATAACCGGGCGTAGGAAGTCTTCACTTTCCCACTGTAAAGGACCATCTGGTTGTGCCATGAGATGTGATGGATCACATTTCTGAAAGAGAGAGGAGAGAACTGTCAGCAAAGAAAAATGACCCCAAAAAGGTAGTATATTGCTCTTATTTTCGAGAGTACGTAAAAAAAAAAGCAAATTAACTCAAATCCATGAATACTCACCGTAGAGCGTATGAAATTGATCAGTTTTATGTAACCGTAGTCATCTAAATCTAATAAGGAAACAGAAAGTTCAGTTATACATTTGCTTTACATTGTGCATTTAACCTGCTTAGGAATGTTTCCGTGCGTCCTTACTGAATTTATTGATCACATCAATAAGGTTGACATGGTGCTCAGATGAGCAGTGCTGCAGGGTTTCAGTCACCGAATTTTGAAATCTGGGGGGGAAAATGTTATATAACTTTAACATAGCCCAGATTAAAAGTCTAAATATAAAACACTGAAAACAATGCTGTTTTAGGATAAAACTGGGAAGATGGAGAAATACACCCAAAACTGTGTTTGCCAAATACAATAAAGAACAAAATGGGGATTTTCTGCAATTGATTAGTGACCATTATTTGTCCATCATAGAGCCGGTAAAGGCATTTTTCTCATCAGGTAACAGATGAACATGTGCAATATCTTTGTGATGAATAATAGTGGAAAAAAGGTTCCAGTACAGCGCTGACAAATGTACTAAATGATCATTGCGCTCAGCTACCTCAAGTAACTAGACTAATACATCTATCAAAATCAATAGTGTCTTGCCTATAGGAGAAAAAAAAAACTAAATGTATTAAGAGCTGTTGAAAAGTGTGTCCTACAGAACATGGACAACAAACCTCTGTATTAATATTACTTTGTAATCAACTGTATAATAATTTAGAGCCAAAGATGGATGTTTTTGGAATGTGTGAGGAAACTGGAGAACCCAGAGGAAACCCACGCTGGCTCGGGGAGAACATGCAAACTCCACACGGATAGAAATGACCTGAATTTGAAACCAGGACCCCCGAGCTGTGAGGCCGACACGCTAACTAACCACTTTCTCTGACGGGCCGCCCGGATAACGCGGTTCAGAAAATGAAATATATTGTAGTAAAAATTGACCCCACCTAACTTTCTCTCCTGCATATTGTGGATAATTAGGAAAAAAAAACATAATGCCTGTTGAGATTTGGGAGTGCACTAGGCCCTTGGGCCCATAATTTGTTGTTTTTAAACAAGAACCCTCCACTTCCACATATATGGGTACCATCCTCTACCAATTGCAAGTAAAATTAATACAGAATCCCACCACGCACACACTAGCGTACATGCACACAAGTACACACGCACACAAAAAGTACCAATTTGCACCATCACCTGTCACAAAATAAACAGGTAACGACTGGTTGACTGTCCTCCTCCATCGACTGCCATTGCTCTTGATCATCATCAGAGTCACCACTAGAAAGCTCGGGCAAGTCATCGGCATCCGCGCAAGGTTCTGCAGTAATAAAATATGATATTATTTAGCAAACGCACTTAGTTTAGAGAGAAGCGACTCTTGTTGCAAACTTCACGTTAGATAATTGTCAATAACAAGCCATGCAAAAAGACCATGATGTTCACTAAAAGCTTAAATGTTAAATGCATTCTGCACGCCATGTCAATTTCCACGCGTGACTATGTCGTATATTTGTTTTTGTCGTTGTAGACATGTACTCACGTGTGTGTGCATTTTCAGCCATGATGCCAGTTTACTTCCTGATGACGTGCCGGCTAGCGCGTGTGACACTTCCGGATCATGTTCCACTAGATGTCGCTGTTTAACTCAAATACGACAATGAGAATCCATCACTTCTTAGAAACAGAAAATTCTAAGCATAAAAATATGGTTAGAAACCATAACTATTCCTTAGACACAAAAACAAATCAGATTTAAATATCAATTAATCTGTTATTCAAAACAGCATATCAAAGGTCTTTACATTAGTAATAATAACAATATACAATATCAACTCCATGTTACCCAAAGTTGGAATCACATCAACAGCTGCCGTCCTATCAAAACCGGCAGGCTGAAGTGAGTCTGTCCTGTTTGGCTGTCAACTATGTACACAAAAACACAAGAATAGCATAAACACTAAAAAAGTATCTCCCCTCATCAAGTTTGACTAGGCTGCTTTTGTTACCTGTTTTCTCCCACAATTTACATGACCACACGGGAGTAAAACACACAACACTAAGAGTCTGCAAGTAGAGGAAATGTTAAATAATTAGCCTGGATAATAATTTTAAAAAAACTGTTAAAAACTGGTAAACTTTACCACATAAAATCTATGGGACTCATTGTTGACCTGTGTTGAACAACAGGTATTTATAAACTCCTTAAGAACAACACCACTTTTCTTCATTTGGATTGCTGTTCTCACATTTTCTATGGCAACATCCTTCTGTGAAATATTTGCAGATAAATAAACAATTACACAGAAAAATAGCAGTGGTGGCGGACTCACGGCTCTGGAGCTGCACTCGGCTCCCGG
Organism: Stigmatopora nigra; assembly: GCF_051989575.1. Lineage (NCBI taxonomy): Eukaryota > Metazoa > Chordata > Actinopteri > Syngnathiformes > Syngnathidae > Stigmatopora > Stigmatopora nigra. The sequence goes on along the minus strand of NC_135510.1, from coordinate 12,901,309 downwards.
CCAAAATGAATGTGGCTCTCTGCCTATCATGTTTTGCATATACTGTGGCTCTTTGCCTCGTTTCATCTTTTTCTTATTTTTATTCTTTCTTAAAACACACTCAAATACATCAGAGCTCATTAATAATGAATAAATTATATTTTTAGAGTAATTTGGTAATTTTTAATACTATTTCTGACATAAGATATGTCTTTTTGACTAATACAATTTAATTTTTTGCACTTTTTGTCAAACTTGTTTGCCACTCCTGGCATATAGTTTTCATTTTTTGTTAATAAAACACTCTATATTGAGAAAATGTTATATTTGCACATATGCTATTATATAAGGTTACATTATAGTAGAGGCAAATATTAGAAAAAAAATACATCAAAATCAATGACACCTCTTTTAACACAAAAGAAATGTTCCATTTATTCCTTTTAAGAACCTCTTGCTCGTAAAACCTGTGCTGAAAATGGGTAATCATTGGTCACAAGAGGGCACTACAACATAACAGACGAGTGACAGAGTATTACCATCACCAAAGGGCAATAATTAAATACAATATAATGGAAATCGCAAAGAAAAAGACAAACTTTGACAAAAAGCCTATGTATATTCTACCCAATAAAAAATAAAAAAGATGCAAGTATGAAATCTTTAAGGCAGCGCGGTCCTTAGAAAGTAAGATTGGTGAATTATTAATCTTAAAATCCGAGCACTCAAAATTTTGCAGGAAACTTTCAGATGCAGAAGTACAAATTCAATCAAAAATAATAAGTACACTCATTTGACATGAAGTGATGACCCTGAGCTGCAACTTTGCATTTTTTACCAACTGCATTCACCTGAAAACAGAAAATATAAAATATGTTTAGAAGCAATAGAAGGCTGCTTTAAAAAAAAAAAAAATACAGCTGTGTCGTGTCTCGCGAGTGTTTAAGAAAAAGGTTTGGGTGTGTTACATTTCTGAATCATATATTAATATTGCATACAAGAGCCTAAGGACCCAGTTTTAATTTCCCAAAACTTACTTAAAGAGTTTCTTCACAAAAGTTTTCCCAGGGTTGAGATGGCTTTATTCTCCAGGATCTCAACCTTGTTTTCTGGCTGGAGGACGGTGTTTGATACCATAGCCTTTGCCACCATTTCAATGGGAATGGACATGGATGTGGAACCAATAGCAGAGAAGGCAGTAAAGAATTGCCTGGCAAGCCACTCGGCAGGACGACTCTCTTGTCGATCAACCAGCAAAACCCTGGTGAAGAGCAACAGGATTATAAAACAGGAATATGTAGAGATCATTGATTAGCTGTAAAACAATGGCCGATGATGTTCTTCTGTTCTCTAACAAAGCAAAATACATTGAAAGCCTGTATGCGAACTTGTCATGAACGGTTTAACAATTTCACATTTGAAAAGTTAACAAAAACTGCAGCAAGCAACAATGGCAGAAAACTAAAGCAGATATCTATCACAGAAAAAGACTGCTACCCCAGCAGAAAAGCGTGAACAATAAATTCTATTTGTTTTGCTGTCACATTCAAAATTTGCTGGCATGTCGAGACACCAACAATGCAAAGTGAATTCTAAATATGTTTCCTGAAGCAGTGTGTACTGCATTAGGTTCGGTTAATGCTACCATTGCAAACATATATTATAGGCTCTTGGTGTATGGGACAATTTTGGTCCCCCCCCCCAAAAAAAACAGTATACATTACTATAATTAATCACTATTATTGTCTATATTTGTCCATATTTTGATGTGAAAGTATTTCAATTTATTAAGGGTGGGATAACTCTTGAATAGGAACGATTTGGGAAATGGATCAATGGTTTATATTCGGTAAAAAGTGTTTTTGCATTTTAACAGTGTGACTAAATTGAAGTTATATAGAGTAAAACACACCATAATGCTGCCAAGCATACAGGAAACATTTTGGTTACAAAGTTTATGTCCAATGGGCAACATTTGAAAATCCTAAATAACTCACCCAGGTCTGTAAATGGCATATCTGTCAAAGTCCAAGGCATTTATATCTGCTTCTACTTGACCCTGAAAAGAAAGTCATTACATTTAGTGATGCTATTATGAGACAAATGTTTAGAGAATTCATATTGAGGGAAAAGACAGAAAGAGACACCTTCACTTTCAGGTACAGGAAGCTGCTGCCTTTATCAGCTCCTCTTGACGACTCAAGATGGAATTGTGTGCAGCCTCCAGCTTTGGCAAGCTCAGCAGATTTCAAGACATAGTCATGATCAACTCGGATGAATCCTTGCTGAAATCAGACGAGCGTCATTAGCAAAGATTAGCAACTGTGTCTGAGGTATCAGAGGAATCTTCAAAATGGTACTTTGTTGATTTGTGATCATTGTCAGTTAAATGGAATAATCTACTGTTGTTTTATACTGAGAGACGGCTTGGAGGAAATGTAGAATCATGAAGTAGACATTAGGCATATCGAATTTCTGGGAATTCTTCTGGAAAGGTGAAGGAAAATATAATAAGATTGCGTCAACAAATTAACAGGTCTAGAATGAAAATATTTGCCATTGCTGCAAATGGAGCGTTTTTGCCAAAAGCAAAGTTTGAAGGGAAAAAAATCCATTATTCATCTTCAATGCCAAGTGTTGCGGGGGTGCTAGAGTTGAACCCAGCTGACTATGAGCAGTAGTCAGGGCTTCCCCCTAAATTGGTTGCCAATTAAAATGACTTCTGATATTATGCATGTTTTGACTACAAATAGATTTTCTAAACATTTTGCAACTTATTTGTTAAATAAGCACACGGCTTTTAATGGAAAACAGTATTGTTGGGGTGACCCTTGACATTTGAACGGGACTTTATCTGAGTGGACATAATATATATTTTGTGTCCATCAAAATGTCCACTTAATGATAAAACAGGAATTGTCCCTTTGGGAGTAAATCTGTATATTTAACTCACTGTCCCTGCTTTTGCTTTAGTAGTCCCAAGGCAGCAATAGCCAACATCATGGCCCTGGAAGGCCTCAGCATAATCATCAAGTTTCTCAAAGTCCACCACCTTTTGAACCTGAAGGCAGAGAAGACATCGCCAAATCAAATTAAATTGTTTTATCAGGAAAAGTGTTGCTTTAGATTTGCCTTACTAACCAAGTTGTCAAACTCTTTGCCCTCAAAGTTGAGTTGTCTTCTCCCAATGAGTGTAATCTTGGAAAAGATGTTGCGCAGCTGTAACTCCTGAAGGAGCATCTTGCCGGTTTCCCCCGATGCTCCAAGGACAAAACAGCTTTTGTTTTGTTGTCTGAAATTTTCTTCTAACCTTTTCATATCTGAAGTCATCCTGTGTACAAAAATAAAAATCAAGTCTGCATTTCAGTCACATGGTGGAGATATGTACAGTATGTTCATGCAAGTAGCTTGGATATAAACAAGGTTCTTTTAGTTTTATGATAGCGGGGCTCCTTGATATATGTTTTTTAGTGAGTTGCTTCAAGTTGATTCAATGTTAACAATAACAAATGGGTTAAATTCTCATTGTTTCTCTCCAAAATTCAACCTATAACTACACTAATCTCTCTGCAGAATCTTGCAAGAGTTGATCGTAATGTACGCATCCAACAGCTAGTTCCATTCTGATTCTTAGAATGATTTGCCCGATTAGTTAAAGTACTTTTTTTTTTTATTCACTCCTTTTAATAAATAAGTGAAATAATGGACGGAATCTGTATCGATGTTCAGTACATTTCAAACTGTGCAATTAATCCGATGTTAAAACTGAATTCATTACTGTTTCTCATCTTCTGAACCGGTTTAATTGTCCAATCAGCCAACCAAGCATGTTTATTGGTAATGTGAAAGGAAACCGGAGTACCTAGTACATACAAACTCTACGCAGGTGGGCGTGACCTGGATCTGAACCCAGGACCCCAAAGCTGTGAGCCCCACGCGTTAAACACTAGCTCCACTGGGCCGCCCGTCGTTAGATATAAAAGGTTAAAAAGTATAAAATGAGCCTGAAATGGCAGTTTTTACGTATATGTACTGATTTTTCTTACGTAAGATGACTATTTACGTCCAGCGAGCAGTAAGCACTCACAGATAAAATGTAAGGCGCTGTCAAATGTCAAACTGCGATCTTTACCTGGCGACGTGAACTGGCTCTGGGTCGTCTAAACCCTTGAAAACAACTGCGATGGTGGCGATCGAGAACGCTAAAAGGCTAGTAGCTTTCCCCAATGTGACGCCCAGTCGTTTGGTAAGAGACATCACTCGGAACAAGTCCTGCACTGACACAACACTTCCTGGTTCCCTTTCGTCTGTCTTTCTGCTTCTTCCATTGGTTGAGCTTTGCAGAAAAAAACACTGTCACAATCCTGTCTTCTGTCTACGTTTTATCATTGTTGTTATTTTACTGACTACCTGATAAACTAGAAAAATATATTTCTATTTTTGTTAGCACTCTCCACGTTGCAGAGATGATTATGAGACGATCAAATCAAATGACGTCATCGTCATGACGTCATCTCTACCACCGGGCCGCAATCCTCCGAGCGTATAAATGTTAAACAATATATTACATATTTGACCAATGTAGTGAATTCAGATTTAATGCTCGATTTGAAATATTTGAAGTTACCACCCAAAAAGAAGTTACAAATGCTGAACTGCTTTGAAAGAAGATGAGGGCAGGTGTAAGGAAAATATGGCTCGGGAGCCATATGTGGCTCTGTTGATGGCTCATATGGCTTTCCGCTAACATGTTAGGTAAAATATAAACACCACTGGTAAGGGAGCTGAGTCCGGAATTCACCAATAGAGGTGTCACGTCAGCACTGCTGCACCTTTTTAATATTTTTTTTCTTAATTAGACTCTTTGGCATGCATACTCCCATTGATTAACAACAGTGTAAAAATGTTAAAAGAATTCAGATACTTTCTTTTTACTGTAAAAGTGGTGAAATGACGAAAAAATGCATGCATTTTCATGTATTTTGTATTTATGTATTGGCCAGAAAATACTACCAAACTTTAATGGATGGGGCCACCCACATTATCATTCCTGACTTCATTTATATTGATATACCAAAATGACCACCAGCAAGACTTATTTGCTGGTAGATATTACTTGCAAGATCCACAAGACCAATACATAATTCTTGATGCCTTTTTGTCTCTCCTTACTAGTGATTTGCAAAAATACTAAGTACTTCACATTTTGCATTCATTTGAATTCCCAACATTCTATTTAGTTATCGTTCCAATTAAAGCCTATCAAATGTATGAAACTGTCAAGTTACGTAACGTCTGGTGATTGGCACTGACGAGGGTGAAGGAGAATTTGCTAATTTTAGTTAGTATGTCCAGCAATTCATATGAATGGGACAACAACATACACACACTAAAATGAATGTTTACATTATATGGTTTGTCAGTCAACTAGGCAGCAATAATTGATGAGGAATTTTTGTTGAAAGTGAAAATGAAATGAGCAGTAGGCGATTTAGAGGGCAAAACTAGGGCACGACAAGACAATAATAGCAGTATAATGGATCACATTTCTTTCCAAAGATTTTAGAACACAAACCTTGAGAATCTGATTTCAGGGTACACAGTAGATACTTTTCTCATGTAAGTGTTGAGAGGACTATCAGTGTGTCAAATAAATTCTGCAAAGAACAAATCAAACCCTGAAAAGGCCTTTCACTTTCACTAGACCAGGGAGGGGGGTTCATTAGTAGAAAGACCAACACAAAGAAGGCAAATCCAGTCACATGCAATGAATTCATCAACTCCCCATGTTTTGAACACCCCATACCATTTGGAACACAAGACATCGACCCAAGCTAATAGAATATGATGGCACCAGGGATGATCCTTTAAAGATGTCAGCAGTAAGAGACAGAAAGAAAAGAGGCCTTAAACTGGCACTCTGCTCAAATGAAATGTCGTGTCTTTGTTCCTGAGCCGCAGGTGCTAATTGGGCCTAACGGTGGGGAGGAAAGCTGCTGCTGGGCCTTGTCTGTTACACCTGTTGGGTCATTGTCTCAAGCATTGATCGGAGAGGAAGTCGCAGTAAGAAGGCTTATGTCTCCTTCATTGCGTGGCAGAAACGTGGTTCAATTTCCTTTTTAAAGCCTCGCTGCTGGAGGTAGAAATACCAATGGTAGTCAGTAGTCAATCACATTTGACCATTGTTGGGCTTTTAGCAAGGGATGTATAGAATTCAGGTTATGCCACTTCATTCACTGATTTTTCCAGCTTTTTCTTTCAACATTTCACATACATTTGTCGTATAGCAGGCTTATACTTAATCTTTACTGCATAAGAAAGACACTGGGTAGTTGTCTGCTTATAACTTTGCCAATTCAATGATGTGGCTTTTTCTATTTATTGTACAAGTTAAACTAGACTAAGTATTGCTTATGTCAATTGCAGATACTGTATATACTGTGTGTATATGTATATGTGTATGTATATATATATATATATATATATATATATATATATATATATATATATATATATATATATATATATATATATATATATATATATATATATATATATATATATATATATATATATATATATATATATATATATATATATATATATATATATATATATATATATATATATATATATATATATATATATATATATATATATATATATATATATATATATATATATATATATATATATATATATATATATATATATATATATATATATATATATATATATATATATATATATATATATATATATATATATATACATATATACATATATATATACATATATATATACATATATATATACATATATATATACATATATATATACATATATATATACATATATATATACATATACATATACATATACATATATATATACATATACATATACATATACATATACATATACATATATATATATATACATATATATATATATACATATATATATATACATACATATATATATATATATATATATATATATATATATATATATATATATATATATATATATATACACACACATATATATATATATATATATATATATATATATATATATATATATATATATATATATATATATATATATATATATATATATATATATATATATATATATATATATATATATATATATCATATTACTCTTTCATATTTATTTTTACAATCTTATTACGACACTTCTTTGACCAGTTCAACGTAATAATTTGCATCTTTGGCGTTGTCAATCATACAATAGCAATAAAATAAATGTAAACCTAATGAATGAGTTAATCTCAAATTTGACAATAAAGCATGTGATAGCTTTATTATATTATGACTATAGAATTACTTCTTAATACTTTTTAGACCATAATGGTAAAAAATGAGTGATAGGTAGATTACAGCCAAATATTTTTTATTTATTCTAAAATTCCATACAAAAAAAAAGATTTATTCTTCATAAAGCTTATCGTTATTAGGGTTGTTGGAGAGGTTATTGTTGCTGACTTGGCCCAGGGGTAGAGTCCACCCATCAGTCAAGCACAGATTTGAAACATTTGGGGTTACAAAGTTCATTTGTGCTGGCCCAAACTGTCACTGTCAATTTAGTGAACATTATGAAACAATAAAATTGCACAGTTGAGCCTTTTTATGAATTTTTCATAGATTGTTTCTTTTGATTCCATGCAAACAGCAAATCTTGCATAGACACACAAGGCCCGATATACAAGCACCCTCTGTATGTGGCACACATGAAGATGTATAGACACACAAACAAAGCTTAAAATTCAGGAGTGCTGTTCACAGACCCTGAAGTGTGATGCTAATGATGGCAATTAATAGAGCCTGACAGCACAATCTGCTTCCCATTGTCTCCCAATAAACAGCCTTACAGTCCACATGAGCCACAGAGGGGACAACGCTTTGAGAAGCAGCGAGAGCAGCAGACTGCGGCCTGGGTGGAGGGTCACACCTCAGGGGACAGCCCTGATCCTCAAGTGGGGATTAACTCAATTAGAGAGGCCCTGTTTGATCAAGATGCAGAATCGGATGTGAACCTATACGAGGCATGCGTTTTTATGTGTTACTGTTCCTATTATTTGTAAGTGTAGTGCAGCTGGTGGCATGGTGATGTATTTTACTTGACTTTGACCTTCAAAACAATCAATTTATTGGAATATATTTCTTCAGTATTCGAGTTCTACCTGACTTTCATTGCGCATTTTGCCGATCAGCTAATGTGCAATTGGTGTGTTGTTATTACTAACAAAATCAATAACTTTTTTCCAGGTACAATGCAAAATATACTGTAGTACTGGAAGGCCTTTGTATCCAATTAACACAGACACTAAATTGCATTAAGCTTTATGCTCCTTAAGGTCAACCAAAACAGGTGCTCATGGGACCACATCACAGACTTCTTAAATACCCCATACAATAACAGCAAGTACTGAAACCCGTTTTCCCTCCATCTGGGACCAGACCAGGAAGTGAAGTATTGTCAGGCTCCCTTACCTGCCAAGCAGGGAGGCATGCCACTTGCCCCAAGACTTAGTGCCTGTGCAAGGGGGTTCACACCAATGGACAACAGTTTCTGTCATTTCTACCTATGCAGAGCTAATTGTGAAGTAGCTGGGATGAGATTCAGCACCTTCGACCTTTTCATACTACCCATCCTTGAAAGGGTTGTGGGTGTTGCTGGAGCATAACTCAGCTGTCTTTGGGCGAAAGGCGGACTACACCCTAGACTGGTCGCCAGTCAATCGTAGGGCACACAAGTATAACACACAATTTATCACATTTATCACCAACACAAGTTTGTGTAGGTGATAAATATTGTACATACTGTGATGAGACTTTCCTTTATCAATCCCTACATTAATTATTACACCCCAGGATTAAACAATTTCACTCATAATATAAATGTAATTTATAAAATAATTTTAAATAAAAAAGGTCCGAAATTGTAGGTGAAAATGACAAAGGCACAATGAAATAATAGTAGGGCACAGTACATCCTCCTCAAGCTTTGTTCGGGTCTCAGACTCGCAGCCAAAGCAGGGTATCAGTGGTGCTCAGTGGAGCTTTTCTGCTCAAAGGGCCACAGCTAAGCAGTGATGAGACCTACTTTTCCTCATATGAGGAACAATGAACTCATTAAAGGGGCAAACAGATTATAAGTGTTTTTCAATAGGCCACCCCAAAGAGTCTTTGGGACCTGACCGGTCCCAGCATGTTGAGATAAGAAGACTTGCACATCTGGCTAACCACCTGACTTCTTACTGTCTGGGAAGGGTGCATTTATAACAGACTATTAGGGGAATAAAATAATTGCAACTAGTACAAGACTTGCGGAACATTGTTATTTCTTTGGAGCACATGCTGATTTATACTGCTGAGAAAAACAACCTTCGTTTGAAAGGATGTATATTGGCCTCTTTTATGTTTGAAAGGCTTTATCCAAATCAATCCTTTGAAAAATTTGAGAATCACGTTTCACTGCCAAGAGATTACTCAGACATCATTCAAAGTTGTTTTTTTTTTACATAAATTATTTTTTTTAAAAGTGTGATTATGCAAGAACACACCACCCTTAAGAACTCCATGTCTTCACAAAATGTTAAAATTTAAGATGATCAGCTTCTCAAAAGATAGCAAGAGGATCAAATGATAGTTACAATGGGACATTCCCAAGAAAAAAAAACTAACTTGAAACAGTTGAATCTGCATGCTCTCGTACTATGAGGTAATAATAGCATAATGCAGCAAATCCTCTTAGCTAAAACTCAAAGCCAAACAGAAATATCCACGTTCAGGTCTATTTGCAGTCTCAAATCTCCTCTTTGTGGAGAAGCGGCAAGGTTTAATGACTCCTTTGAACTGGCATCATCTTTAACAGAGTGGCTTTGGGAATGTCATCCAACTAACCTCTAGTTTCGTTCCCACATCTAGCAAAAGTAATGAACGTCTTTCGGTTTTTGGACAACAATGATATTTACTTCTTAATAATCGTCCACCGCCATATGCAAATACTATGAAGCAATTACCTCAATAAATACTATGAATGCTACATAAGTTAATGTTTTCAGAAATGCAGTCTGTAAAGAAAAAAATCCAGCAACAACAAGAGTATTTTAGACAGAACTTGAAAACACCATTGAAAGATTATGTTTTATTTTAATTAGCTTCAATACATTCTTAATAATTGTTTCCATTAGCATTATTCTGCCTGTACTTAGCCAGTACTGCTCAGAGTCTTTGATTCAATGACACACTTCCTTAACTTAAAATTAAGACAATTTTAAGAGTGATTTCTTTTCTTTCTATGAGCCTTTCCTTCACTGATTTCCTAGTCTGGAGTTGTAAATTTCGGCTATGGTGCCATCAACTTTTGCAAAGATAAAAAATACATTTAAAAAATAAATTAAAACACACAAAATAGATGAGCTTTTGAAACTCCAACAAATGCAAATTTGACTTTTAGGTCTACCACAACATGTTATGTGCTTTCTTTTTTGACTAAGAATGATAAAGAAATCAAAGCATGACATCAATGGGACACGAATTTGGAAAAAAAGGTATCCCATTCATCTCATTTGTGCTTTTCTATGTATTACAAAGATGTCCATCTCAGAAATGGAAGAGGAAAGAAGGGAGATGATGTCAGATCATGACAGACCCACCACAGCACAGGGACCTCCCTGCTGATGAGCAAACATGACTACAAATGGCAGAGCCTGCCAGACAATACTTGGTGAATAGAGGCTAATTAGCTGGAGGCTAATGCCAGTTTACTAACACCTGTATTAGCGTGCTTGCTCGGCAGGGAGTCGGAGATGGCGAACAAGCACTAATCCCTCATAAACCCAAAGTACTACTCCCTAGACCTGAATTAACATATCTTCAAGTTTGCGAGAGCTTTTGCTGAAATAACTTTAGAAGTAGACATAGGCACTGTACATAAAATTGTAGAAATAAAATGCACAACTGTTAATCTGAATTAATGCATTGTTTGATCTCTCATAACCATCATCTTCAATTACCTACTTCGTCCAAAACTTTAACTAATCCATTGGGTGCATAGGAAGGTGAATGTTGAATTAGAACATTTATCATATTTGATCAATGTGATTTCTGTTCCCAAATCATCAACTGAGACCTACGCCTGATACTTGTTTTTAATTCAGTCCACATTGGAGAACACAAAGATTTCTAATCAAACATCGACAGGTGCATAATTTCTCCTGTTGCCATTTTTCATTCTCTCATTACATATTGACCTTACAAGGCCCAACCCACTAAATAATTGCCAGGTAATAAATATTCTTCCATTCTAAACCTTTAATGATCCCTCAGACGGAACAAAAGGCCACAAAATGAAAATATACTTTCTATTAAATTCAGATCCAAGTTACTATAATACATTGTTTTTTGTCAGTGGAAAAAGTCACATTTGCAAAATGCACGTATCAACTATGATTTGTATGGCCATCTAGGGTTAAGATTTACATTTACCCGCCACACATAAATCTAACATTTACTCCAAAACTCACTTTTCATACAACTCTAAAAGACGAATAGGAACATGTATGCATGCACGTTGAATCTCATGAGCTCTCTCTCGTGTTCACACCCTATTACACTGCCTGGGTGGTGTGGAGATTACACAGTCCCTGTGTTTATCAAGGCCAATGTGTGTGTTCGGGATTAGCGAGATTTAGCATTATCATCAAGACCGGACTGGCTACATTCCCTCACTGCCAATAATTTGGAGGGAGGAGAAAGCGGCTGGTCCATTAGCTCAATCTGTTTGCACAGGAGCCAGCCCGCTCTGATCCCCTAATTTCTCACCCCCTGTTTCCAAGAGGATCGGTAGCTTTTGTGACACTGGCATGGCGAGATAAAGGATGGGACTAAAGGGGGGACATTGCTTCGGAGATCACAGTCCGTGGGGCATTCTTGTACACTTACCAAACTAATCAGTGTGTGTAAACACAGTGAGACATCTTAAGGGCTGCCGATTTAAAAGTGCAGGGCGCAGGGGTTGATTAGAAAGACCTGTCTATGGACCACACTTGGTGTCTTCAGACGCTCCATGCAGTTTGGTTTGCAAGTTACCCACATTTCACTTTAAGAGGAAAATATAGTGTCTTTGGCGCTTGAGAAAACAACAGAAGCCCACCTGTTTTTAGTTGTGTTCATGAGTACCTAAAAATGGAATGAAAAAAGATAATGTATTCCAGTAAATACAGCGTGCTCCTTGTCCACTACAATCACTTAGCAAACCGAGCCGAGTCTAAAAAAGGTTTGATGCATATACATCCCTAGAATATTCTTCCATTCATTTTTTTGTACCCCTTAGCTTCACAAGGGTAGTGGGGGTGCTGGACTCTATCTCAGCCGACTGTAACCCTAACCCTTGCCATAAGCAGGTGCATGTCAATGTTCCCTCTAATTTTTCAAATTTTTCATGTAAAACATGCTATAAAACACAAAAACATAAGAGTGGACAGGGCTACTGCCACTGGCAGCCGCGTAAACGGCGCCATCATGGGGTAAACAAAAAATTAGATTTTATTTACTGTGCGCCTTATGATTGCTGCTGCGCAGAGAAGACGAGAGTAGTGTGCAATTGAACATCTTAGAGGGAACATTGCCCTTGACCCCAGAACTGTGAGCCAGACTTGCTCGCCAACAGGCCACTTATCCCTGAATATAGCACATTTGGTTTGTGTCCTCACCAAGAAAAAGATTTAAAATGTCACAGCGTGCGGCATTGATTTTTGAAAATAAATAATCCTTTGAAAGATGGCAAAATTCATGTTGACAAAAATATGCAAGTTGCAGAAATTGTCCTTTATAAAATGCATGTCGAAATCCCATTCAGAATTAAGTGCGACACCGCCTTGGAGAACGAGATGTAGATGTAAAATCTCTTATCCCTAAGGGGTTTGTATTATAATAAGCCATCAATCATCAGATCTTAAGATGTACCCCAAAGGAAAACAGTTTCTTAAGCAGTCAGTGACTCAGTGACGTCCTTGGTTTAAGTGGTCAGATCAGATGTTACTATGAATTCCCTGTAGTCAAGACCTCTGCGAATAACCCTCACACCCAATTAGAGAACATAATGGGAGCAAAGATACAATGACAGAGTACAGGAGTTAAGAGGAGCTACACATGCTACCCTGCTAGTTTGTCTGTGGAGACAGAAGGGTCATGTTGCAAATCTGTCCACATCCATGGGACTCTACTGGGGATTCCTGTCCAGTGCAACCTGCATGTGCAGCTTATGATCCAGTAATGACTGCTTTGGTGCAAATCTGATGGGGGACCTTGGGGACTATGGTGTCAAGCAACCTCGGACTAAAAGGAGCTTTGATAAGGAAAGTGGCCTGGTTTTGGCAACAAGAAAGAACAGGTTCTCTCTAATAGGATATGTCACCATTGACTTGTAGATAAGCACTAGACCAAAGAATCCAGTTAAAGGCAACTGCATATGTTCAGAGACAAAATTTTAATTCCAGTTAAGATATAGATCAACATTATGGGGGAAAATATCTCTTTAAAGTCTTAAAAGCATTTTGGACAGTATTAATAGAAATACAGGGGGCACAGTTTAAAGATATATCCAGTAAAACTTGTGTAGTACGCTATGATTTGACAGTTTCACAACAGTTTAATAGCTTGACATTCTTCATATTCAACAAAATTATGGTCTATGCATTTCTAAAAATAAAAAAAATAAAACACGAGATTATTAAACTTTAAAAGTGGCAATCGTACAAGACTATAATAGTGTCTCGGAGGACATCTTGTATAAAGCAGAAATTGAAGCACACATATTTTTTCAATTATTTAAAGAATCGCATAATAATCATTCAGGAAGATGTTTTAATGTTTTGCTTCAAATATTAAATACACTACTCAATTAAGTTGAATTTCATTGTGAATGTGTCAATGGTAATGTGGCAAGCAAGAGCTCGACCAGGCTATTATGTTAAGTTAAGTACATAACGTTTATTTTTTTCATTCAGCTAACAGAATAGGTCTTAATTCATCTCATATTAGGAACTTACTCTTCAATTATACCATATTATTGAAAACACTGTTCTAAAGAATATATTTGTACATAGTCTGATTTAAAAATCGCAAAGGATTTTCCCTTCATGTCAACGCCAATAGCCATGGCTTTGCTGCGCATTAAAGTAATGACGAAATATCCAAGGAATCACACGTCTTCCCTTGTTAAGACTGAGTGGAATAGTGACAAGATGGAGAATTGGACTATGATCATGTCTTATTGCTATTTATTGATTGCTCTAATCCTATGAAGGGAACACAAGTACTGCGTGTGTTAAAAGGGGGGTTGGCAGCTGAGTTACGGGGGTTTATTCCGTCTGCCTGCCTTGTCAGAGAAGGGGTACTTGTGTAGTGAAGAATGATGAAGGCAGGTGGTGTGACTAAAGCGAGGACAGGACCAAATTGGGCGGATGGAGTCTTTAGCATAGGGAGGAGGAGATGGGACAGGGGTGTCACCAGTCAACAGGGCCGGTCGCAAACATCACCTCGCACCACACCCACCCAACTGTTCCTCGTTCAATACTCATTTCTCCTTCTTCCCTTCTCTCTGCCTGTCTATGCCTCGCTTTATTTCTTTGCTCTCCTTCTCTTTTCTTTTATTCACAAAATGCATTGTTAACAAAACGGTTTACAAACCCTGGCCGGTACATTATCCACGACCGCCTCCTGTGAGATTGATTTAGGCAAATGGATTCAGAAAGAGACGGAGGGGGCTGCGTGGAAATGGATAGTAAAGGAGAAAGCCAAAAGGGGTGTGTGGTTGCTTTACAAATCCACCACATGGGCCACGTTGAATATTCCTTTTCACATGCATTTTGAGCAGCCATACATTAAACGCTCATTATACAGCCTTTATCTGCAAGAGGAGCCTCCGTCTCTGGGAGGGCAAAGCGGCTAAAGACACACTATGATCTCCTTGCATATGCATGCATGGACCATCTTTACAGATGATGGTATCATCCTCTTTTGCAACATTCCCCGACTTCACTGTGCATCCAATACAATTACGTTCTAGTTGCTAACGGGTTAAGGGGAGTTATTTCAAAATTTTCGGGTAAAAATACAAGATAAAAAGTAGTTAAAAAAAGGTTTCAAAGAGAGCAGTTTCTTTAATGGTAGGGGGACAAAAACTTTGCCGTTTAAATTACTGTAGTAGCAACCATTTATACCCATTTCAGTTTGTTTGACTTTTTAACTACTTTCAGCTCCACTTTCACAGTGCGTTTCTCTTTCCACATGACAATAAGATCCTTTTCTCGAGGTGTGTGCGTGTGTGTGTGTGTGTGTGTGTGTGTGTGTGTGTGTGTGTGTGTGCAAGGGGAGGGGGCAAAGGTTGAACTGGGCATCCCATCATGATAAATCACTGCTTAATGAGGAGTCTATTGTGTCTTCACATATTGTGTCGCCCTCCACACCATCCCCTCCGCCGCCACCTCCTCCTTGTGTCCCTTAGAGCGCTACCTTCGGGTTGTTAAGCTGACACAGATAATGAACTGGCCGCTTTGAACTGTCCTCACAATATTGACTGGTTGCACACAGCAGATGTCTCCCTGGCAGAAAGCAACTGGTAAAAGCACATTAGTTTAACAAAGAGATCTTTGCTTTGCAGGGGTGGGGACTTGAGAAGAGGTGGCAATGGGTTCGTGTGGGTGTGTTGTGAGGGATGATGGGGGGGTTAAAGGAAAGCTTCTAAGTTGACAGATCTGGGTGATTGTATCAAAACAACACATTTGCCAATATGATGGACAAGTGGCGAAAAGTGGACATGTTTTTAAAGTGAATATCTTTGTTTTTAAAGTATCGTGAACATGCGTGCTTGATCACAGTTCTCTAAAATGCATATGAAATAAGAGTTTTAAATTTTTAAAAGGGCTTTGTGCATTTTATGTTGGTCATGGCTGTACAAACAAAAAGCCACATGAATTAAAAACTTCAAATTAAGCAATGCAATCATATAATGATGCAATATAACTAACAATTGTTCAAAGTTCGTTAACTTGGAAACTTTCCTACATTAATTAGTACTTTATAATTTATATTTATTCTGCTATTTACCATTGTAACTAGTTTGAAGAATTAAAAAAAAAAAAATTAATGGAGACACATTCACCATCTTGGCCCAATTGGTCTTACATATAAAGTGAGGACAATGTACATGCGTAATAGTGACTTGTAATAACATTTAAGAATGGAATTGAAATCATTTAAAGAAGTGTTTAAGAAGGCCTATTGAAAAAAAATCACTGGTAAGTACAGTAATAGATTATTCTCTGCACTGTGACTGGTTGGCCACCGAATAAGAGTGCCTCCTGCCTCATATCCTCAGTTAGCTGGGATAAGCTACAGCACCCCCTGCAACCCTTGTGAGGATAAGCGCTATAGAAAATGAAAGAAAAATATCATTCTTTCTTTTCCCTGTAACTTTCATCCTTTCCCATTTTTTAGAAGCACACATGCGCATTGTATGAATTCTGATTGTGATCTACAACCTCAAACCTATTTTTTAAAAGATAACTGTATTAAAATGGTAAAGTAATATTTTCAAGGCCCACATTCATCATTCAGATAAAGATCAAATGACAACTGCAGTATATTCCAGATTATGCATAGAATATATGAAAACAAACTGATTAGTTGATGGCATCCCTTGTAGTCTAAAAATAGGGGATTTTTGTTAAATTTTTGTAAATTTGTGTAAAGTTATATATTCGTTGAACGCAATTTTAAAATTCTGAATACAGTTTTTTTCAATATTTGGGGAATGATTATTCTTTTAACTTGATATGCAAAAAAACACTAACATCCCAAGAATACTCAGATATGTGTATGCCATAAAACGTGTATCATATTGAACAATTATTGTTGTAACATATTCAAATATTTTAAAAGCTTATTCATATTCTTATGCATGATCAAAAAGTGTGTATTTTAAATGTCACATGCTTCATCTGAACAATTATCGAGATACAATATGGCCATTCTCTTCATCCACATGAATATAGTAAAATGGCCACATTCATTTTTGCTCTCATTTGGTTGCGGGTGGGTGCAATGTGGCCGGCGAGGCGACAAGTTTCTTTCTGCTAGAGGGACGGCTGTCTAATGGGTCAATAATAAGCCGTGACTAAACGTCCCCCTGAGGGGCAGCTTGGCCAGACATACGCTTGGAGAAAGCAGCAGAAAGGTATGAGCCACCAACACTGATTACCATATAATTGCAGCCATTGTATTTGACATGGAGAATTAGTAGCCCGCTAGGTGGCTAACTGGCCTTTTATTCTGTCTCTGACGGGATAAAAACACACAGGCGTACACAACTCTTACAGGAAAGAATGAAGCAATATGGAGACAAAAGTTACATAGGCAAAAAGAAATTTCACAGAATCTTCAAATCGCCAAAACGTGGGAATTTTTGGGAGCCAATTTGAGAATATTTCAGCAAACGTGTCTGGCATTGATTTACACATAGATTATATAAAAAAAAAGTTTTAAAAAATGAAATAAAAAGTCTGATTTGACACTAGGCTACTGTATGGATAATGTTTCAACCAAATGAATGAACGTTTCAATATTTATTTAAGCCAGAAACCTTTGACACCGGCTTAATGATGGAGAGGAGCCATTTGACCATAAGTGCCAAAGTCCATTCAACCTTTATTGTTTTTTCCTACTTTGAAAACATGTACACGCTGCCTGCGGTTGTGAGGTTGTTAGCTCTATCCGTTAGATGTGAATCCTTGTTCTCTTAGTTTTGAAGCTTGGTTTCCAGGACCTGGAACAATTTGATTTGGTTTGTGGCATAAGATCTTGTGAAGTTTAACAAGACCCGCCGCCACAGTCCCTTCACCCCACGTGTGTCTAAACGATCACTTCCTTGCATGCCTCGCATTGCAACAAATCTCCTTTCAATGATCACTTTTCACTCTTTGGGCTTTCTTGCCTGACTGAATCTTTTCTGAACTGGGAGGGAACGGAGAAAGAAGCTGAGAAAGAATTTCTTTTCCTCTTAAGGGTTTTGTGTGATGCTGGCTGAGTGAACGTCCATTATAGAAAACCCAGACCACCACTGGATGACCCTGCTCGGAGTGACAAAACCCAATTGGTCACGGCCGCCAGCAGCTAATGGGCCAGAGAGGAATAGCACTGGGTGGGTAATGACTGTATTCTCTGCTTTTCTTTTTTCACCCTTCTGTTGCCCTCATAGCTCTGCATTACCCCTTCGACCACCAGCTCGTGCGCTGCCTGCATCATTTCCTTTTCACCCGAATGCCTCCCTGTCCTCCGTCTCATTTACACTGCATGTTCACCAGGCAATTTTTCACAGCGTCTGCGTGGTCCACTTGACAACAGATGCTGTGGACAGGTCAAGGCAATCACAAGACCATATGCTTCAATCAAAAGACTCTCCATCTTTTCTAACAGAAATGAGGTCCCTTTATTTACTTGAGCAAACAGAAATATGAAGAATACCAATGGCCTTGTGTTTTCAATTGAGTAACAAACTGCTTATTTCTAGTTTGAGTCGATTCCTGCTCTAGGGGGGCGTGACACTAAAGTTTGTTTTCATTGAGATAATGGATAATTACACTATTGTCTTAATGCATGTTTAAATATTCAGAGTCAAAAACTTGCTGTTTAACAATCAGTCATTTAAAATAGTGTATTGCATTGTTTTCTTATCTTTAAATGGCCCAACATGCATATTTTTCATTTGAACTTTCCCAACAAACCACAAAATAATGACGCCACCAAAAATATGCAGACTACAATAACAATGAGCTTGTTCACAACCTTAGTGAGGATAAGCAGTTGAAGCGGTTGAACCTACTGTGTAATATAAATTACAATGTGAAAAAGCAAAGATTAGCTTAATTGGAAAAACAGCCTCTCCACGAAGTTTCAAAGTTACAACGAACATAGCCAACACCCACAAACTTCCAAACGTAACAACCACCCACCGACAGCCACACAGAGCAAACGGTATTCAAATTAGATATATATTTATCCGAAACTAAACAACAAACTGTCTCACTGTCCTGGAGACTAGTACGCCACCTGCCGAGTATAGCCGCAACTGAGACTTCTCTTAGAAATGTCATCTCGACATCAACCTGGTTGCGATGGGTTTCTCAATTTTCATTTTTGGGAGACCTTTTCAAGGCTCTCTTATGTGAAATTCAAGTTGATGATGAGGCTTGTGTTCCCTCGGCAAGTTTGGGATGGGTTGCCAGTGGATGGAAGGAGTGGACAGGGCAGAAAAAGAGGAGGAGGGGGAGGAGATGATGGCGGGGAGGTCACAGCAGCTCTATTGAAGGCCTAAGACAACACCACATAGAATGATAGACTCCTCTGGATTGTTTGTGCCTCATGGGCCGTTCTCCCTCCTGTCTCCCTCAATAGCACCCTTAACCGCAGATGCGAGACTTTCACAGGTAGCAGAGTGTGTCTCTGTCCCTGCATCTGTGTCCATGTGCTTGTGTTTGAAGGGTGGAGCTCAGTGGTGGTGGAGTTGTATTTAAGATATAAAGCCTTCTAGTCCTATGCTTGATTGCCCCGCTATTGACACTCTCTCAGTGGTTTTGAATGGCTCCCTTAGACGCCAGTGAATAAACTCTTACTCTTACGCTTCCATACATCACCCTCCACTCTGCTCTTTGGCAGATCCTCCCCCTCCTCTCTTACTTTGAATTTTCCAGAGAGTTGAGCACAAACCTTCAAATTGTCATCCCTCCCCAACAAAAGGCTCCGCACTTCTCTGCAAGTGTTTTTCAGAAACCTTTTCGTGGTCACAAATTCATGACTCACAAAACGCACAGTGAAAAGTTCTGGACACATTGGAGGGTCTTTGCTCCTATGTGTGTGTTCATGATCTATTGTACAAATGTTAAGGCCCATTTTAAGACTTGTAAGAATTATTCATCAAACTGTTGGATTTCTTGCTAGTTCGCCAGATGGGCACAGAGGCACTATCCATTTACTTCTAGTTTACACCTGAAAGAGTTGCTAAGGTGGAAGCACTTTTCTGACAGCCTACTCCAGGGGTGGGCAAACCAATCTTTAAAGGCCACTGTGGGTGCAAGTTTTTGGTCCAACGGATCCAGCACAGACAATTTAACCAATCAGGTTTCTGCTGAAACAAGAAGCACCTGGCTGCAACCCACTGATTGCACTTCAAAAGATGTCAGGTTGAAACAAAACCACGCACCCACTGAGACTTTTTGTGGAATAGTTTGCCCACCCCTGGGCTAACCATTAGCCTATATGTCTAAAAGGTCCGCCTAAATGCTTTGACTACTGTCAGCAGTTTCCTGATCTATTTGGCAATTATTGGCTCAAAAGAATCAGACAGATCAGTGCAAGGAAACTATTAGGTCACCCTAGTTGATTGATACTTCAGGGACATTGCTTGACAACGTGTTTCTCCATTAAACTTATTATCTAACCTGTAATCAGGGATTGGCTTGAATCTCAATTTATTTACCAAACTTTATATAGGTCACAAAGAGAAAATTATTATACATTGGGGTAATAATTCAAGATGAACGTTAAAGGGTTTTTTTTTCATTAAGACTACCATGATGCCACAGAGGCAGCTACAAACAGTAAAACACTACAGACAAAAAAAAGTAAATTCCTGGTTTTGCAAGCCAGCATGTAACATCCACTGGTAAATAAAAACATACACGATGAGATAAAAAGATGTTTGTCAGAAATGCAACACATTTTGTGTGATTGCATCAGATGAATGAATTTGATTGAAAATCCATCTCATTCCTTTTCAGTCATTCCTTTTTTTCTTCATCATTTATAAAACATGAATTACCCATATACCTTTCCAACAAGATCAATGCAATTTTACATTTCCATTCTTAAATGTCATTGCCAATTATAAGTCACTATACATTGTCCACGCTTTATATGTAAGACCAATTGGGCCAAGATGGTGAATGTGCCTCCTTATGGTCGGGTTGAAACCATTCAAATAGCTTGCAGAGTGGAAGTGCAGAGCTTTGCATATTCTCCAGTCCTCAGGGACCTAAACCCAGGCTGGCCTACCTTTGTGTGAACCTTAGGGACTTTATTGCTCTGATCAAGCCTCCATTTATACAAATGACACAAAAACAGCATTTACACCAACCTGGTTCTCCCCATCAGATTTACCACCAAGCTGTTGCCCTTCTGCTCCTATTGTGAATGCTGATTCCTTAAGTCTCAACATTACTTAGATTTCCTGGATGGCTTACTCACATGAAGTTTAGGATATGGTTTTTAGAATAAAACTCACAGATGGTGGGTTATTGACAAATGGATTGTTTTTAAAAACTGTTTTAGTAGGAGAAAATAGAGCAATGACTTTGTTGTTTTCCCCCCAACTGTTTTCTTTTTAATTGCACTTTCAGGTACTTGAAAATCTCCAACAAAAGATCTAATATAGGCACCCGAAAAAAAGGTACTTTGAGGCCCTCTGACCCTCACCCTCATCACTGTTTCAATCATCTCATGCACTTGTGTGGAACTGTGGCTAAATTAGTCTGCTTAGAAACACACAAGTGTCTTAATTAAAACTTCACCCTCTTTCCAAATCCTCCAATGCTTTTTATTCTTTGCCACTTATCCTCCGTCCTTGGACGAAGCAACGTCTCATCCATTGGCAAAAGGGTCAGATCGTTGACTTGCTCTCCGACACTTTTACTTGATCACTGGCCTCAATGGAGAGTCCCGGTTAGATACAATGACGTTGCAAATAAAAAAAAGAGAATGACTGTCCAAATTAAATCAAGCAAGGCAGGCCCATACAGCAGAGCCCCCAGTTTGAGCTTAGCTCACCCTCCCTACTCCTACAGCTCTTGAAGACATTCTCATAAGGGAATGGTGAACACAGTGGATGAATGGAGGTTTTCTTCCCAGACCTCCTTGAGAAGCTACTTCTTGCTAATTAACTGGTGCTCTTTGTCATCTCCTGTAAGGACGGAGAATCTTGGAGCTTTCAATAACGCTTTCTCAATTGGCAAGCCCTCACCAACTGTCTTCGGCTCTAATTCTCGCTTCAATCTGTTCTTTGTCACATGTTGCAATAGCACATGAATTGATACCGCTTTTAATTAATTAGATCATTGTACCTCATCAATGCCTTTATTTCGGTTCAGCTCTCTTAGTCCTTGGAGGGAAGCGGATGGTGATTATCAAATTTTTTTTCAAAGAATTTTCACAAGAAAGCAGTCTAAAGACTTTGGTTTCCCAGTGTGTGTATAAAGTGTCTGCGAATGGGAATGCATCTGTGAGACCTGAACTGAGATGGCGTTTCCATTCCTTCAAATTTTTATTCAGTGATGAATGTAAAACAAATGTGTGTACTTCTTCAAATATAGCAGATAACCACATGTATTATTTTTCCGAATTTCCTTTTCACTGAGAGAGCGACTCATTGCAAAGGAAAAGAAGCTCCGATTAACCATGCAACAACTGGCAGCTGTAAATTATTTTGTATCTACTGGCGTTTCAAAAATTGTCTGGGATCTACACATGTCGTGAAGCTAATCGGTTTGGACTTAGAGACTGTGACGATGCAATTTTTACTTCTGATGTAAAATCTGTCTGTAAAGTCAGGCAGCATATTTGAAAGACAAACCGGTGGGAAAGCCAAAATATAGTCATGCTGAAGGTCTTGCATTGGGTAGAAAACAGACTGAGAAGTTTCCTCTCTTTGTGGTTCCATGGGTGCTCGGTTATATTTTTGAAGTTTTAGTCCTTAGTTAGACAAAGACAAGGTGTAAATATCTGCCATCCTTCCATTCTTAAACCAACTTATATTTAACCACACACGAAAGTTGATGACTCTTCTCATATTTTGAGTGAAATGCTCACATTCTTACTCTGGGGTTTGGTCGTTGTCTTTGGAGTGGACTCTCTCTCAAGCCTTTGTTCTCTTCTTGACCTTAAATGTCCTCGCATTTGGCCCTGCAGAGCAGAGGTCACACTGCAATAGATGACCCCTTTCCCTGGCTTGCTCTTCAGGGCTTTTGTACAAGTACAAGAGCTCTCTCCTCAGCATAGCCACCAATAGCTAAAAAAAATAATGTGCTTTGAGCAGTCTGCAATAAATGCCAAAGCAATGAAGAATGTCAAATCTGAAGATTATAATTACGATTACACATTTTGGGGGGGAAAACGGGCCTTCCTGCACTCCTTACATAATTCCACTGGACTGTCTCAAAGCCACATCGTTGTCTGTATTACGTGAGTTGTTCCTAGACAGAAATTAACTACTACTACATTGTTCCTAATCTCTATGAATGGGGACATTTCTTGCCTGTTAAATTCAAAATAGTCTGAGATCAGCAAGCTGAGAAAGGAGGTAACTGACCGAAGAAAAGAGGGACTGGGTAATATGCTTGATGGTTGGTGGAACTGACAAGACAAAAGGGAAGGAGTTAAGACCTGTTAGAGCAGAGGGCACCTCACCTAGTGCTCATTATTGGCCCTATAATGCAATGAGGGGATCAATTACAGGCCATTGGGGGATTGATAATCAGCACATGCCAATGGTCCTTTATGTGACATTCAAATGAAGTATATTGGACTATCCCAAAAACAGACCTGGGGGGTCTGCTGACTGGAAAGTCAGTCACAACGCATTATTGCTGTTTGTCTGACTAAAAACCCTGACCATCACGATGGTCATCATGCCTCAGAGAGTTTCAACAGGTTTAATGGACCAGCTGATGGTCTACATCCGGGTGGAGGAAACCCAAAACAGCTATGTAAGAATGTTAACCATCTCTGAGACGACTCTACAAATGACTTCATATCCTGAAAATCATGTCAGATTTTCTTTTTCACAATTGCTGTTACTTAACCGACTATAGGAATTTCTTTGGAATTGTTTACTGATGAAAGGAAACCAAATAATCACGGTTTATGCTATTTAAGACAAGATAGAAGAATATGATAATGAATGATATTTTTGAAACAACCATTTTTGCATCAGCTGCGCTATATATGTTCCCCAAACTCTCAATGATTCAGTCGATGGTTCGGTCGGTAACATTAAAAATGAGCAAAAGTATGAACCAAATGATGTTAGCGAATGTCTCATTTGGATTAAACACAATCAGTCAGTGTGCTATCATTGTGCTCGACAGCAATTAGGAGAAATTATGCTGTTTTGGAAAACGGCTGTAAAGAATCAAAATAGTTGTTTGAACCCGGATTAATTGTTAATGATTGTCAACACCTCCAACATATTTATTGAGGCTATAACTATAAACTAGCTCTCTAAAACAGATCAAACCTTGCCAAAAAAAATAGAACAAGTTAATGACTCTATTGTGAAATGATTGTCTAGTATGATTTCAATAACTGTCTCGCTGCATTATCCTGCACTAAACAAAAGAACAAACAAACAACAAATGTAGAAACCTTTACATTATTAAGTCAGCAATTTCCCATTTTTTGCCCCAATTTGAATTGTCAACATGATTAATAACGCACAGCACTGGGTTTCCACCCATATTTACTTTCTATTCTTCCCTACCAAAACACTAAATAAGCTGCTTGAGTCTGTTAAACATTTATCAATGACCACACGAATGTTGTATCTGCTCAAAAACGCATATTGTATTTATAACAGACCCAAATATAGACAGCACAGATTAAGGGTGATCTATTTCAACCCATTTCCTACACAAACTAAAAACATAAACATGGAAATTGGCAAATGTGTTTTATTGTGGATCCTGGATAAAACAGGAGAGGCCAAGTGCAAGAACTGTGTCCGGCCCTTTTTATGCTCAACTAGAACCCTTTTGAAAGGTACGCGCACACACACAGCAGCCCACGCAAACAGACACTTGTGTAGCAGGCCCTGAAAAGATCACTGGTTTCCTGCTGTTATGCAAATGCGTCAAAACGCTTGAGTGAGAATTATATATGAATCCAATGCAGCTTTCTCTCTCTTTTAGGAATGCTTAGCCACAAGTGCTGAGAAGGCTCAATGGCAAGCGTCCGCTTCACTCCCTGGCCATGCGTATTATTCAGCTTGACGAGACGCAAACTGACATAAGCACCCGGGCTCACTTTCACCCACTGGCAATCCGATTATATGGCCAACACGGCATCAATGCTGCAGGGCCAACAGGCAGTGAAGTCCGTCAAGCATCCCCTCCTCCACCCAAGCTCCTTTCCCCATTCATGGCTCCTTCTTTAACTTCCCTGCACAGCTACCCCTCTTAAGCACACGCACACGTGCACACGCAGCCACACACACACAGGTAAAGTTTCAATGCACTTTCTTACATGTTTTTCCTAATGTTTTTTTCCCTCTCAAATCCAAGTCAACAAACCAAGCGTAAGTCAAGCCACCTCCCTCCTCAAGATTTATCCCTATCCCTCCTCACTGACAATACCTAAAACAAGACTATAAATTCAGAGAATCCTACACACAAGCATATTAATACATCTTTCAAACATCATTGGCAGACAAAGACAGTATTAGGCAGCTGCATGCGGCGGCCTCCTGAACCCTGTCTCAGGCCTGTTCATTCCATATTACTCAGATATATCTATATCAAAAAGGGGGCTGCAGGTTGGCCTGAGGAGAGTCAAGGCTAATGTCACCATGGGACTTCTAAACTAAACCAGTGTTGACAACCACACAAGACGGGCTTTTCTAACGTGCTGCGTTGTGACGCTTGGGTACTCAGACGGGGCACCCGTTGAGGCGGCGGGTGTTTACATGACGCTGTAGCCCAAAAAGATCTGGCCGCAGGTGCTAAGAGGGGGCTCTCTTCGCAAATCGGCCCGCATCCGTGAAACTAATGTAGAGATGAGATTAAACTTGCGAAGGGACACTTTTACAATTGATTCACACTGGGTCACTGTGACAAATGTGTGCGCATGTGTCGGGAGGGAGAGGCCAAGGGGCTCATCGAGGACCGTCACGAGGCGCTTAATGGAACATCACTGTCGGATTATTGCTGCAAATGAAAAGCCTGGCGAGAACACCAGCACACCTAACTCGTACTACTCTTTATCTGATGATAGGTGACATGAGGCATAAGACACAAGTGAATTTAAATATTTATAATGTTTTCTATGAATCCTAATATTTGAAGGTGGGGTTCAGTGAGCCGAAGGAGGAGGGTGCACCTGCCTAGCACTTTCCAAACAGGGATTTGGAGCCACAGGATAACTATGCTTCCTCTGCACCCCTCTGTTTTGTCTGGTATTAATGAGCAATTAACTCTGCATACACGCTCATGGACAAAGGTTTTGGTTGTCAGATTATGCTAATGATGCTGGATACGCTTGCACCATGTGAATAGAAAGAGTTGTGGTGATCCTCAGAGATGGGAAAATGATATGCAAACTGTAGCAACATGTGCACTTGGATTAGGACAGCACCCAACATCCATGCTGATGAAAGCTATTCAACATACTTTAAGATGGGGAAGCAAGAGTCCCACTTGGAATGAAAACAATTCAATCCTATGTATTGTTTTTTAAGGGGTTTACGGGGTAGAGACCTTAATAATGGGGGCTGGAAAAGCTCAAGTGAAATCTTTGGAGCTAAATACGAGCGAGAGAACAAAACTAAGAAGTTGAACTCCCTTGGCCAAGTCAGAGTGAACAGGTGCAGTGGGAGTTCATACAGAACGCTTTGTGCACTGACATGGCACCAGTCCATTTGGTGGGAAGGGGGTGGAAGGGGGCATGTTTAATACAAAGTTAATATCGATTTAATGCTTGTCACTGCGCCTGGGAGTCTTGAGGCTCTGCTAATTCACTTGTGTTGGGAGGGGCTTTAGCATCACCTTCACCAGATGCTGTTGAGACCTGGAGCTGCCGGTGAAATGAGGTGAAGCCGTGGCCAAAACACCCGGAGAGGGAATGGGTGATAAGGTGAAACCAAGGGAACAAATGGATTGTGCTAAAATAGACATTTGGATAACTTCACGTGGCAGCAGCAGAAGCATGCAGCATCTTTAATGTGTTGCGAAATTAAGTTACAACAGCTAATGTTGATGCCAAAGTGGGCGAGCAGTACGGCTAGCTGAAGTGACTTTAGTTTTTTCTGGGGCTGGGAGTGTACAGAATAGAAGAGTTTTAAAAAGCTTTGTTACTCTTCATGGTAGGAGACAGTGTTTTACATAGAAATGGTTTGTGTACAAGTGTTTAAAAAAACTTGCAGTACAAGGGACTGCCACTAGAGGCTGGCTTCAACTGACCATAATGTTCATTCATTCACTTTATCGTATCCTTAACAAGAGTTGTGGGGGGTGCTGGAGCCTATCCCAGCCAATTTCTGGGAGCAGACAGGGCACAAGGAGATAGACAACCAATCCACATCTTTTTAGAGCAATTTAGAGTGCTCAATCATCCTGCCGTGCATATTTTGTTAGGATTTGGGAGGAAATGGGAGTACCTGGAGAAAACCCACGCAGGCCCGGGAGGAACCTGTAAAGCAGGAAGCTTGGAAACTACCAAAGATTGAAAGCGCAATCTTAAAACTGCAAGGAGGAGGTGCTAACCACTCTATCACTGACACGCCCGCTACTATTATGTATCATCATCATCATCATCATCGCATACATATAAACAAATAATTTTTTCAAAGGTGTTACTCATAAAGACCGTAAGCTGTCACCGTTTGATGTGTTTGGCGTTAAATGGTCCTTGAATGGCTGCACACATTGACTGGTGTCACACGAGGCTGCAACCAGTCAGCGCAATCTGTTGCTTGACGGCTTGCTGAAAAGACGGGGAGTTCCCTCTATTTGCAGCACCCACGTCACCAATAAATAATGAGTGAATAATCAAAAGTAACCACCTGTCGGAGTTACGACACAAAGGGACGACCTATGGAGAAGCTCTCATGCATGTGTAACATTTACTCAGCCCCCTTTTCACTTAATGCAGCAGAAACACAGACAACACAATGGTGGAGTTCATCTATTTACTAAACTGGGCCTGCCACCTCCGTTTCTCCAAAACCATCCAGCCTTCTGATGAAAACTATTTGAATTACCATAGCACTTAATAAAGGACAGAATTCCTAACTGGGAACAAATAGGAAAATTTGTTGTTGAACGTCAACAAACACGGTTAGGAATGATAACATCAAGGATTCAAGTGAATTGAGTTGGGGGCAAAATGAGGGTAAGAAACTGCTGTGCACACTGATGAGTGTTATTAATAGTGCTGTGGAGCAATTACACTTTTTGAATCAGGTTTACCGCATGTTTCCATAGTTAACTAGAGAGTACTAGGAGAGAATAATTATACATTTGGAGTTTTAAATATACACTTAATATCAAATGGGGTGACCACAAAAAGTTGCTTCAAACTAAAAAATAATTCATTTTTATTAAAAAAAAATAATGTTAAACATGTGCATTTTTGCTTTTACTCTCTACTATACTTTTGCCTTTTTCTATAATTGAAGTGACGGTTTGCTTGAATGAAAAGAAATATTTTTGATTCAAGTAACTTTGTTGGGTTGAATAATAAACACACAAATCTACCTTTGCATATGTTTGGAATTACACGTGGCAACGAGCTATTTCAATTGATTGGATTTTTTGAAGTTTGTGTATTTTATAAAAAATGTCAAATTAAAACTATTTTCACTCAAAATGACAAACACACACACACACACACAAAAGTTAGAAATATTTTAAAATGCAACACATGCACCCTAAATAATGTGGGGAAAATCTCATTTAGCCATGCAAAAAAGTGTATTTAAAGAAAGGTTGAAGGGATTGGGATTAATAAAATAAATTATATTTCATTCCAATCAATAAATTCTTCATCTCTGTGCAACTGAGTAGTATTAGCAGTAGTAAAGCGAATTATAAAAAAATAGAAAAATTAGAGATAGTCAATCTATACATTTTCAATAAATATGTTAAAAATAATTCTGAATTACGCTATATGGTTATGAATCGTCATAACTATTACTACAACTGTTATAATTATCATTATTATTTGATTTCTGTATGAGTTGCACAATAGATATGAAATATAAGGAAAAGTGTGAAGTAATAGGATCATTAACATCATATATATGCATATGATGATCTCATGATTTCATAAACATGCATGCAAATGATCATATCTGCATGTCATATTTTAAAATTCGATCATTCTTAATAAGGATTAGCTGATATGGGCCGGAAAGGACATCAAATGAGGGCTTTCCTAACTTCTAGATGTGGCTGAAAAATAATGTGAGTGGTGTGGGAGTTAAAAGTGCAGTTTGGTGGGGCATTGGGAGCTTGGGTGCTGTTAATATGTCCACGATGTGCTTTTAATGGTTCTAATTGAGCCCCGGGCAGCTGTTTTAAGAGGCCACTTTGGACGAGGAAAGCCAACAAGGCTCATAGAAATTCGTCTCGGTCAGGCTGGGCCGCCCATGCTTCCTGCTAACCATCTGCTTAGAACTGGTACAAAAGGAGGATTTTGGGGAGCCAAGTGAAGGAAAATGGGATCATAAAAAAAAGAAAAAGAAAAAAATCTTTGAAGGCCTTCTTGCTCCTCGGAGGTGTCTGTGTTGTAGACCGAGGATCGCGCCCCTGATAGGCATTGAGTGATGTCCAAAGGATCATTTCACGGGGGCGTTACCTCGGAATTATTACACCGTGGCCATATTAAATAGAGCTGATGTTAGACCACTCGTCAACCGTTGGATTCGATCCCACCGGCTGCTAACTGTTTTGAGCCAACAAAGTCATGCTAAGCCTAGTTTTATTGGGAGTAAAACAAAAAATATTCCACTTATCCAAACCATTCCATCTGTTCTTTCCGGCTTTTCATTTGAAACAAAAAAAAAAAATCGAATGAGTTCACACGGTTTATTTCAAATGAAAAACTTTGTTTTTTGTCCAATTTTTAGGGTATAAGAACCATTATCTAGTTAAAAAAATATTGTCAAACGGCCTTGTTGACATTTTCATTCAGTTTTTTAATTTTTTTTTAAAGATAACTTAGGGTAAACATGTTCAAGTGTAAATTCCAATTATAAAAACGTACATCATCTCTTTGAAAATGTTTAATTGGAGCCGGTTTCTTTGGTCAAAAAGGTTTTGGGTTTAAATCTGACAGAACATGACGATCATGCTCCAAGAGGCATTAATAGGAGTTTTATTGGAGCACTCGTATGAATGCATTTTAAATCAAATCACAGACGCACTTTTATTCAGCCAGTTAAAATAGCAGAACAAAACCGTCTTTGGAAATAAAGCTTCCCCCCCACCTTTTTTTTCTTCTTCTCTCTTGGAAGCGGGGAGAGGAGGGGGCGGGGGGGCAGAGAAAGGCCTGCCGAGGGGGCCGAGGGGGGCCTCCTGCGCAGCTGAGGCTGACAGTTAAAGTTCATGCTCCTAACAGGATCAGGAGCGCACACTTCTCCTGTTGAGCGCTTGGGCACAAAGTGATATTTAACACATCTGTTAAAGCGTTTTGATAGCGCCAATCCAGTTAAGACATTATTCCATGACGAGGGCCAGA
The DNA here is from genome assembly GCF_051989575.1 of Stigmatopora nigra. NCBI lineage: Eukaryota > Metazoa > Chordata > Actinopteri > Syngnathiformes > Syngnathidae > Stigmatopora > Stigmatopora nigra. The sequence goes on along the minus strand of NC_135510.1, from coordinate 12,870,737 downwards.
TTGAGTGTTGAAAATCCAATGAAACCCTAAAAAACTCATTAGCATTTTTCAAAGCGTCTCGATGAAGAGCAGGCTTGGGCAGCTCTTGTTTTTTTATTTATCTAAAAAAAATCTTATGCAAAAGATGCTATGAACGAGCGTATATTGCTATTGAATCGTTTGTGGAGAATCATGCTGCTCTCTTTGTTGATCAACTCATGACAGTGCCGGCCGGATGTCCAATCTGGACAAGGATTGGACCTCTAACGTCGCCAGAACAGGAAATTAGGGGAATATTATTATATTAGGGTAGAGGTGATAAACTTGGGGTATAACCAGGGTACATTTCTTTTTTCCTTAACTTTGCTTTTATAACATTTTATACATATAAGTCAAGTTTGTTTCACTGCAAACAAATAGTCACCTGCCCTACAAAAGCTATATTTTTACAATACAAACCCTCTCCAACGTATTATCTATTATGTAATTGAATAGTGATGGTACAATGGTGAAAAGCCCCCACATAATGAGACAATATGTAAAGATTGCTCTTTAATTAGGCAGCTTGCGTCGGTCCAACACAAGGCGTTGAAAGGAAAGTGATCCATATGCAAAAGTGATGAGCGGACCCCCTTTGTGGTGGCCACATTGTGTGTTGCTTGCTTATGAAGTCTAATGCAATCATAAATTGCGCCTCTGGGCCAATCGCATTGCCCGAGAGGGGGCCCTGAAAGCGGCCCGTGAGGAGAACTTTGTTTGGCTCCATTGTGGAGCCTGTCAGGCCCCGGGAGGGGTGGGTGTGAGGTGGGGGTCCGCTGCTATAAAGCTGGGAGTGCCTGGGGCGAGGACACCACTTTTGCAGACAGACACTCGTCCACACTTTCTCTCCGCGCAAAGACACGCGGAGTATTCTTTAGGCACGCTCGCAAGTTGGGGACTATGATGATCCCAAGCGTCATCGCGCCCCCCGCCCTCTACCCGGGTCTCTACCGGCCAGCGGCCCCCGCCCTGGCCCTTCACCACAACTTGCCGAGCCACTCCAGCTTCCTCGTGGAGGACCTACTGCGGATAAGCCGACCCGCCGCTTTCCTCAACCGGACGCCGCCTGCCCCCACCACGTTATCATTCGTCGACCGGTGCTCGGATCGAGGCCCCCCCGCGAATACCATGACTCGCGAGTCGTGCTCGCCCAAAACGGCGAGCAACAAGGACCCGACTTTCCTCAAGTTTGGAGTCAGCGCCATCCTCGCACCATCGCCCAAGAGACGTGAGTAGACCCACATTTGGTTGTGTCAATGCGCACCTGTGCCTCCATCCTAACTTGTGTCCGCCTCCCGTCCCCCTCTCCAGCACCCACCCCTCCGACAGTCCACATGCATACCAAGAGCTTCCACATGCCCTGCTTTGACGCAACTTTTCAGCCCATGTTCAGGACACCCTACTTACACGCAGGTATGAGCCCACACCCTCCACTTTCTCTCTGACATAGAAACACTAAAGTCAAAAAATGCGTGCTTCTCTGATGGCCTGTGGCCCAGACCCACCCACCTCCTAATTAAGCAATTATCCCAAATCGTCACGCTCTAAATTAGAGGCGGGGTGGCCAGTTACCGACCCCCAGCTTCCCATTGAGGAGCGTTTTCTCTGGTATTTTTTTCCCACAGAGCCCGGGGGCCACCGGGCCGCAATGCTGGCAACAAAGGTTTTTTTTTTTTTTTCGGCACCGTGACCAATTTGGTCAGCCCCCACTGGGGTGAACCACCCACCCCGGAGAGTGACTTTTACCAGTCATGCACTAATTTCCCCATTAGGCTCCATTGAAAGAATTCTATATTCTCACAAGACCACATGAGCAGGGGTGCCAAAGTCATTTTTGTCCAGGGCCACATACATGATGGTTTTCCTCGAATGGCGGTTTCAGTTAAAGTATATACATACAATCGCGTTTTTATTAATGCAAGAAAAAATTATGTAAAAGTGACTACTTTGGAAAAAAATGAGTTTGTTCAATTTGTCAATGTGTAACCCTCCAAAAGGCACTTGTTTCCATCAATGACCGCCACAGACGACGCTAAACGTTCAATTCATTTTGACTGGGAGAAACTGGCAGCGATAATTGGCCGCCAATCCCCTCAAGTCTAAAGGGAATGGTCATCCACTGCTTTGAAATATGAGCATACATTGCCATTCGATCCATTTTTTAATGAATTGGACGTCTATTGTTGTCAATGGCAGGCAATGAATAAATTCTATGGTTACCATATATAGAAATTGGTAATGAATGTATATTCGTCGACTTCATATTTTGGATCATGGAGGCCACAATTATGAACCAAATATGAATATTGTGGCCTAAAATATCAAAATGCCAGATATTTATTGGGTTAATTTGTTCTTTATACTTGATTTGTGAAGGATTTCTAATGAAAGAAAAGTAGAGCCCAGCATGCTTCCAATTTTAAAGTAAAGTCAATCTGTAAGTAAACAAACCTGACATAGGACCCTAAAACAATGTGGCCTCTGGCAGCAATCAGGTGGTGCTCAAGTTTTGTCAAGGTGCATATTTCCTCTCAAATTGCATTAAAACATTCCTTTTGACGTTTTTTTCCCCTCCCTCCAAACTTTCCCCCTCGTTTGGCCCCAAGCAGGCCAACAGCGAGGTGAGATGAAGAATAATCTCTTACAAAAGTCTATAAAAGTCTTTTATTCAAACTAATCATAATGGCGACCGAGTCCCTTTTATGGCTTTGGCTGAAAGGAGCCACAAAGAAACTCAGCGTCCTCAATAGCTTTTCGTGTTCATTTAATGAAAATGATTTGAGGGCACCAAGAAGAAGAAGAAGAAGAAAAAGCACTGGTGCCCCCCTTTTTTGGGGATGGAGGGGGCATCAGTATTCTGGTATGCGGTTGTGTTTAGTTTGAAAGTGTAAATCTCCCTTTGTGGCCGTAATATATGGCCTTCGCCGCCTGTCCAGAGTCTTTTCTCTGTTAGTTCATTACTACACAATTACCGTTCACGCTTTATTAACTCCTCTATCCGCCCACGCAGGCCCCCTTCAAGGGAACGCTGCCTCGTTTACATACCAATGCCCCCAATGTGCTAATTAGTCACCTCGTGCCATTTCACTCGAAAAAAAATGGAAGCCCAATGCCAACAACTCAATGATAATAACACATGGATATGTCATGAATGCTTTCATAGGGCACTCATTGGCTTCGTCCAATTCATTTTGATCAGGAGGCCGAGAAAAGCCTCTCCCAGTCAGAATGGATTGGACGTCTAATGCAGTCGATGGCACTGGAACATGACCACTTTAGTCACTTTTGTACCTACCTTATGTGACTACTTATTTAGGTTGACTAATTATTCTGTTGACTACTTATTTATTATCATTTATTGATTATTTGTTTGTTATTGTTATTTGTGCACTTCACTACTTATTTATCTTGTTGACTACTTGGTTATGTATTACTTATTTGGTGATTATTTATTATTATTATTGATTGATTAAATATTTTTTAGTTGTTTATTGTTATTTGCACACTTTGGGGTGAAGTTTTAAAACTCATTACACTTGTAAAATGATAATAAAAACATTCAATTGAATTCAATTCAATTCATTAGCAGACTTCTGATTTTAAATAGATTGGACATGTTTAATAAAAAATGATATAATAGTAGTATAAGAATGTAAAAAAATATATATATAGAACAGAAAACAATTGTGCTACTCATTATTTTTGGCATCCACACATGACTTTATGGTTGAGCATATTATGGCTGAAATGACACAGAAATTAATTTCGAATATTGTTTTTAGGTTTTATTTATTTATTTTATTTTTACTATAAAGTTCCTTAATTAAAAAATTAAAAGTGGGTTTTTATTTACCTGTTGTTTTTTCTCTCCTTTTTTTCCTATGATGTTCTTCCAGGCTCTCCTGCCGTGCCGATCCCGGGAACATTCTCGTGGCCGCTGGCCGCCCGAGGGAAGCCGCGCAGAGGGATGCTCCGGAGGGCCGTTTTCTCCGACGTCCAGCGTAAAGCTTTGGAGAAAATGTTCCAAAAACAGAAGTACATCAGCAAGCCGGACAGGAAAAAGCTGGCCTCCAAACTCGGCCTGAAGGACTCACAGGTGATTATATTTGCAAACAAATGTAATGTTTTTAAAACTGTTGGTGAGGATTTAACTTGTATATTTTATTATTTTGTATTCTTATTATTTATAATAATTATTATTATTATTGCTAAACTCTGAGCACAAGGTGGCTAAATTCGTCGACTTTTGATGACGTTCCATAATTGTTTGGACACTTTTGTGCCCATGTTTCTCTAATATTTTATCCCCCACACACTTTAAAGCTACAAAAATGACATGGTAATGATCGAATTTAATTAATTCCTATTACAAATTTCGTGCCAAGATTGAATCGAACGAATATTCTATACGAAAGCTATGTGGTCAATACAAATCAGCACAGGCCTATAAAACGCGACGATAAAGAAAGAAGGTCAAAGAAATCTTTATATTTACCCATTTTTTTTGTTTCTTTTGTCCCGACGTGACCAGTCAGTTGCCGTATTTTCACTATAAGTATTGATCCGAAAGGAAAAGAATTTCCATACGAAATTTCACTTAAAAAGCCAGCACTCTCCTTGAGCACCACCGCACGACTGACTTTTAAAAAATGTGGCCGGCTTCAATGTTAACCCTTTAAAGTGCACAGTCGGACTCCGGGTGATTTTTTTTTTTTTTTTTTTTTAATCACCGAAAACCATAGCATTAATTGATCAAATTTTTAGTCACTAATTTGGAGTGCCGTTATTTTCATTATACAAATATGAGATTTAAATCTTGACCAATAATTAATTGCACACATAAATAATCAATCAATAAATAAGTTGTCACATAAGTCGTGTCATGTAAGATAATAAAAACAAGAAAAACCTTTTTAAATTTGGGACATTTCAGAATGACATTATAACCACTTACCTTGTTCATCCCTCATTGCGTCCAGGTGAAAATTTGGTTCCAGAACAGGCGGATGAAATGGAGGAATTCCAAGGAGCGCGAGCTGCTCTCATCCGGCGGCTGTCGCGAGCAGACGCTGCCCACCAAGGCCAACCCGCACCCTGACCTCAGCGACGTGGGCAAAAAGTCCGAAGACGAGGAGGAGGAGGACGAAGATGAAGCATTCGGTCGACAGACGACAGGCTCCTGCGGCATCTCCTCACCTTCGCTCTCCAGTAAGCACTCGGACTTCTCAGAGTCGGACGATGAGGAGATCACCGTTTCGTAGTACGTTCAAATCCAGACTTTTAACCGAACAAAACATTTGGAAGAAGATACCGTCCTGGCTCATGACCACCTTCCGCCCCCAAATCTATGAGGCGCCAATTAATTTTCAGGAAAATAAAATAAAAAAGGACAGGATCAGCTTCTGAAATACCCTTTGCTGTTTTTGCACAGCTTTGTTGAATTGTACAGTGTTTTGTACAATGTTGCATGGAATTGTTTCTTACCAAGAAGATTGGTTTCATATTACCATCACCTTGAATAGAGTTGTTTATTAAAAAGATGTAGCTATTTCATTAATAATTTATATGAATTTGTTTATTACTTGTGGTGTATATATATATGTTTGTTTTACTTGTTGGATGTACAAAAGCCAAATAAACATGTTGACTGTATTCAGTTAAAAGTGTGTATGTCTTGTGTAATTAAAAGTGACCAGATACAAAATCCGATCATAAATATTTTTTTAATTAAATCACAATAACTTAAGACTAGGACAGTGATATCAGAATCTTAGCGATGACAAAACGCACCAAAGTGCTCCGATGTGAAGAGACTGTACACAAAATACTCCTTTTCAAGTACTGTAACAAATCAGATAGAAAAGTTTCGTCCAAAATGCTGAAATATCATGAACTCTTTACAAAGTTACAGTATCTTACATAGCAAAGAAGGCTAAACATTCATTGAGCTTGTAAAAAAAAACAAAAAAACAAACACCCACACACACACACACAATTGGCAAACCAGTTAAATGCTTTAAAACGACATCCACATCTTTTAGAGCAGAATCAAGTCAGGTTTTGTGCTTATGAGGACCCAGAAAAACACAATACAAATGGGTCAAGAATTAGACGTTACTTCCATGCTGCACGTCTCACATCTCAGTGCACATTCAACATTTGGCTTCTACTAAAGATCCCGATGAATGTTGCATAGAATTGGGGACAAAAAAATTGACATTGAATCGAAGCAGTGCCTAATGCTTAAAGACTTGAACTGCTTCTCCTCTCAACCTAAAAAAAAGGCAGCCGTAAGGTTTAAAACAAAGTTCAATCGTCCTTTTCTCTCATTTATCTATAAACAGGATGTATTTAAATGTTTCAACTCCAACCATATTTATCAATATACATATATAAACAAAGCAGCAAATACAGTACACTTGGTTCCACATAAATTTGAAAATAACCAAACAGTGTGTGATCAAAAGGCTATTAGAGGATAGGATGAGGTATAAAAGTAACAAACCTCAAATTTCTTCCAAACAATCACTCCACATTTAATATGGAACAGCAAAAAAATTCTCCAAGTTTCTTTCATCCACCTTTTTGTAATCAGTGGGCATTGTGTTTAAACCCAACTTTATGGCCCATTCACTTATTCTCATTATTCACATAGTATTGGTGTAGTGGATTTGTCGACAGGTCCCCTCCGAAAACGGGAGGTCAAATCTGATCCCTCAATGCCGAAAGCACCGGAAAAAAAAAAAAACTGAAAACACATGAGTACAAAAACAAAACAGATCAAAGTAAGGCATTTTTGTTTGAACTCAGTACAGCACCAATAGATTTTTTTGTGCTATGAATGACCATGAAAGTATTATGGATTAAGGGCAAGCAGTTCTGTGGAGGTAAAGGTATGAATATTAAACAGAACATGCAAAATTACAGTCAACATTAAAACAATACAAAATATGTCCACTTACTTGGAGATTGGGCCTATTTCACATGTTTTCATTGTGCCATTACTTTTGTATTTTTTTTCCTACAGATGTCTTGCTTCATTGTTTGCTGGCGTCTTCGTAAAAATAGTCAATTTGAATGACTAGCTGATAGTATGGAAATTATGGTGATAGCGTCAACAGTTTTTCCTGCACGTTGGCCAGATAACTTTCGGGTAAAAGAGCTGAAGCAGAGCTTGTGTCGCCACCTGGAGGGCTTTTAGGGCTGGTGCTGATCGCAATGACGCCTCGAAGATTAACGGGCTATGTGCTTTGATTTTGTGTGATGCTGATGTTAAGCTCCTTCACGGAGGAGCCCCGGGCCACAGTGGTGAAAAAAAAGAAGAAAATCAAAACAAAAACTACAACACTTTGTAGCAAAGAACTTTGCTGACTTCTGAAATGCAATTGTTCGGAAATATTTGGGTTGCCTGCACCCAAATTAAGGTGGCTGGATTTTGTGGCTTGGTACTATTCTCAAGTCGTCACAGTGAGAGTATCCTGTTGTGTACAGGTAGGTCCTCGCGGGAATAGATCACGAGCGTCACAGCGTGGACTCCAGTGAGGAGTCCAGGATGTCGTCCTGGTGACTGTTGCTATTCGAGTCGCTGTCGTAGCTCTGCGGGCTCGAAGACGTCGCTGCCTCCTTCAGGCGCATCAGCATGTTCATCTGATATAAAAGATACAAGATGATTCAGATGGTGTAGAAGTGGATTGTGTCTGTGTGGTGGGCTCCGATTGAATAATTTATGATTTCTTCTATATTCTTCCATTCATTTTCTATACTGCCGATCTGTACAAGAGCCACTGGGGTGCTGGAGCCAATCCCAGCCAATCAAGAGGTGGGGGACACCCTGCTCGAGCCCTCGTCAGTCAATCACAGGGGACAAGGAGAGAGGAAACCCTTTGCCCTCACACTCATACCTAGGGGCAATTTTGAGTGTTCAATCAGCCTATAATGCGGGTTTTTGGGATGTGGGACAAAACCAGAGTACCCGGGAAAAGCCCAGGCAATCCCAGAGAGAAGATGCAAACTCCACACAGGAAGGTCCGGACCTAATTGTTAGGCCGATGTACTCACCACTTGGCCAACGGCATTCCTGTTAATTGCCATAGAAAGTAACCCATGCTACCTACCAGTGGGTCCGCATCACTGTCACTCTGAGGTGGCTCTTTACGGACGCCTTCTCTTGGGACAGAGTATCCGTCAAATCCCACATCTTCTGGGCGTAACTGCAGCAACGGCGGCCAATCGGCCGGAGCGGGAGTAGCGGACCATGGATAGGTGTCAATAACCCAGGCGGCAGGGTCTTCCCATGCAGCCCTGCGACCGTACAACTATAGCAAAAAAAAAATAATAATAATAAAATAAAACAGCATTACTATAATAAATTTGGGAATGGTTAGAGCAGGGGTGCCCTTTAAGTTACATTGTTAAGTGCAGATCTGCATGCAATTAATTGCACAACTCACAATTTTCAGTTTTTTTCTGCATTGGTCTCAAAAAAATTATAACATTTGATTTTGAATGAACAGTAAGAATGACCGACACGGCCTGTCAGAAAGAAAAACCCCGCAAACTGGATCGGAGATCCAAGCGGGCCATGACTCTCCCATCCATATGTTTAAAACCTCTAGATAAAGGAATCTTGAGTTGAAATGTTACCTGCAATCCCTCTCGAACAGCCTCAAGCATGTAGGGAATAATGGAGTAATTCCAGAGATCAGTGAACCAAACCCTGGATCCCTCCACATCGATAGGGCATGAAAGGAAGAGACGAGGACCTGTGCAATGCAAGATTTGCAAAGATATAACACATCAGTGGCCCTTACTTTTACCCCTGCTGACAAATGAGGAAAGCTCTTCAAACCTATGGTCACGTCTGAAGAGCTGTGACTCTCTAGGAAACGGTTGAGATGGTGCCACACCCTCGGGATCCAGTCTATGATCTTCACCAGTTCTGTGTTGCGCGTTCGACTGCCGATTTCCATTTCCATTAGTTTCCTTCGTAGGTAGCGACCTAGGAACCCTTTGACTGGCTCTGTATGGTTGGCGCACAGCACCCACCTGATGAAACCACACAAAGAAGTAAGAACTCTGCTTGAGAATTGTTTGTTCATGGGGCACATGTCAAGTTTACCTGAAGTTGTGGTGAAGCTGCAAGTTGGGAGCCGATGACGTGGCTTGACTCATGGTGCCAATGATATACGGGCTAAAGGGAAAAAAACAAAACCATGTCGGTAAGACCGTTAACGTCCTGGGTTAGACTCATGCCAGCTCATTTTGGGGTCGACAAAGAGCGATAAAAACTATTATACTACAATTAAGCATCATGGTTGTATGGCCAACCTGTGCTCGTGACTGCTGTTGAAGACACCATTGAAGATTTCGCCCAGGGAGCTGACGTGGTGAAGGTTATCAAGGATGACCACTAGGGGGGTTTCCACACCAGCTGCCATGTCACACTGCTCAGCTAATCCTGACAGATACTGTCGAAGCTCCTACAGGTAGGCCATGTTTAAGATGATATACCATTAAACTTTGAAAGCGAGCCTTTTCTAATTGCAATATTCAAACAAGAGTGGTACGTGTGCCGTGTTTTTGTTTCTACCTTGCTGGATTTGTGGTCCACATTAAAAGTGACGATAGCGTGAGGGGTGAGAGGTCGGCCCTCGAGGTGCAATAGGTGTCGAGACAGCTGATTGGCCAAATATGTCTTTCCTGTTCCGCTGGGACCTGATAAGATGACCCGCCGGTGCTCCTTCAGGAGGGAGACGTATCGCTGCAGCATTGGTTTTGGAATAAGTGTGTCAAACACCAACGAATCCACGCTGTCGCTGCTCACGCCTGTAGACACACACAACCATGGGATGAAGGAATTCACTCCAATTGGACAAGCAAAAGCATAAATAACTAAACATTCTCTCAGTCACTGTGGGCCATATCAGGTGTGTGTCATTAGAAATGAGGAAAAAAGATCAGATCTAGGTATTCAATCATAATTGGGGACCTTCAGGGACCAAACCAGTCTACAAGGAGTGCACTACAGTGGCTGCAGTTTTCATTTTAATTGAAGAGGAGGATACATTCTCACAAATCTGGTGTCTTAAAAGTTTAATCAATTGATTGCTACTGGTTTCAGTAGAAACCGCATTTGTTAAAATGTCTTTGCTGGATCAGTTGGCACGAAAACATGCATCCACTGTGACTCTTTATGGAATAGTTTGGACACCCCTGGACTTGACAAAGTGCAGTACAGTGTTCCCTCGGTTATCGCTGTTAATGGGGACCGGGACCCCCGCAATAGCTGCATTTCCGCGAAGTAGGCGTGCCCCTTCAAAAATGCTTAAAGAAACGTATAACACGTGCACAAAAGCACCACCTAGCAAAAACATCATAGTAGTCCGGATGGAGGATCGTCTGCAGTTTTTTTGCACGTAAGAAACATCGTTATTGGGAGTTGTGAACATTGTTTTTTTGGGCGGTGAAGATGCGCCTCTAAACAGCCATGACGTCATCAATGCCATTCCTGAACTCTCACCATGTTATTGACCATTTCTTTGGCCTTTTTCTGGATGCAACTACTAATTCTTATTGAATATTTTGTTTCCACCTCTTGTACAATGATGTAATTTATAATTTTAACTTAATATCTTTAAAAAAAAGAAAATCCTGAAAAAAATCTGCGAAGCTCTGAGTCCGCGATAGCTGAAGCGCGAAGTAGCGAGGGAACACTGTGTATTGCTTTTATAAAGTGTTTACTATCGATACCTTTGAGCTGAATGTTAATGGTGTTGCTGTCTCCCACAAGATAGCCGCAAGGTAGAAGCTCCGGGGTGTGTGCAGCGTTGGGGCTCCGGGGACGATGAATGTCTCCGATGTTGTATCCCTCCACGCTGTCTGTGCTTAGGCCCAATTGGCTTGCTGGGTCCACATGGGTTATATACTCCTGGTAGACAGAGGAGAGTAATTATAGTGCATTGTTTTAAAAGTGAATAGCACATCATTATGTATCAGCAAATTATGATTTTGATGATGGTGCTTACTTTGAAAAGGCGGCGGACCACTCCATCCAAAACATCCCATTTGGTTTTACCACTGACGCCGATACATCCAATAAGAAAGTGAGATGACCGAGCGTCCTACCGTGAAAAAAATGGTTATTGATCCGCATCTTTAAATGCAAAGTACAGCAACTCTGTTAGTAGATAAAGAAACAGAGATTGTCAATTTTCCATGCATCTCACCTGCCCCCACAAGCCCTGATTGAGGCTGACGACGATTTTGACATGACGACCCTCCTTCCTTGAACCACTCTCTCCACTGATGTCATCCAACAACATGTCTGACAGAAATCGAGATAACACTCAATGAAGTTCATATATCTTACATTATGAGACGGTTCAGTCAAGCGCAAATCTTTATTTTCAGGCCAATCTTTGCAACAGCAAAAAAAAAAACAACTACATAAAAAATTGTGTCCTTAAAGCTCGTCATCATCTTTGTGTAACCCTGTCAAAAATGCCTTCAATTTATAATCTATGCCCGTGGTTATACAGTACAAAGAGTCAAAAATGTTATGTCTAAGCAAACCATTCCAGTGGTATCTCCACTTAGAATGTCTTTACATATGAAATATTTTGTGGTTACAAAACGCTTCAGCAAAAACAGAAAATGGTTTTGTGTTTTTTCATTCATTTTAATAGCTTAAATATTTTCTTCACTTTTTTTTGTTCTTTTTGTGTCTTTCACATATTTCATACTAAATTGCCCCACCGAGATTGTTTTTGAAGGAACAAATAGGAGCCTTTATATGTAAAATGCTTCTTTACTTACGAAAAACTAAGTTCTGAAACCAGTTCTGAAACCAATTGTTTTTATAAGTAGACACACCACTGTATTTTCTTTCTTTGGTTGTTGATCACACGCCTAGCTAGTGTTGAACCCAAGAACCTTTAAGTTTAACTAATATTTTTCCCACTTGCGGGAGGAAGGTGGAACACATAAAAACCCCACACAGTGACGTTGGAAAATGGCGATTCAAATTTTAACATGTGAGCAACTTCTAGTTCAACAGACTTACCCAGACTGGTAGACTCGCTGGTGGCCAAGTTCAGACTGTGCTGTGAGATGCCCACATTTGTTCCATGGACCTGGCTGTGCGCTTGGTGGGTGGAGGAAGAGATGGAGGCTTGGGACCCTACCCTGCTCCCTTGAGTCTCTAGCTTCAAGCGGTCATTCTCCCCCTTCAGCTTCTCAATTTCAAGCTGTAAAGCCCACAAATGGACATAAAGAATGGATGACTAGCGATGAGCAACTGAGTATAGGTGTGCATTTCTGTATGATCAAACCTGCATGCGGTTCATGGCCTCTCGTAACTGGTCGAGTTGATGGGCTGAACTGAGTGCTTCCAAACGGATATCCGTTAATTTCATCTCCTTCTCTCTGAGCTCGCTACGCAACTGCATCACAGTCTCCGCCTCGCTGTCCAAACACTCCGACAATCTGTGTGTGCGCAAAATAAAAAGAGGCAAATCTGTGTGAGTGTAAAAATATGGCAAGCAGGTTTCCTCTATTGGCATGCATGGGAATCACTACCAAAGCACAGTTTTACTTAACTCTTTAGTACAATATGCTTTTTACTTTTTAACAATCCCTGTGCTGACTTTTATTGTATTTTCATGATGTTGGAACATGAACTAGTAAGTTAACTTTAGCTGGGTCTTCATAAAAAATAGTTTAGATGTAGTAAGAAGTCACAATCGTGTACATACAACGAGTTGGAGTGCGTGTTCCTGAGCATGTGATTGGTGGTGGTGATGCCGTTGTGAGGCAGTTTTGGCGAAGAGGGCAGCGACGAATCAGTCATTTCCTCAATATCTGAGTGGGATGATGCTGATTTAGGAGATTTCTTCTTGCTGAACGCCTGCTTGAAGGAGCTTCGTAGCTGCAGGTTAAAAAAAAATGAAAGAGACATAAAAAAGAGAACTATAAACCTAATTTTCAAGGTTTAGGAACACTCTAAAAACCAGCAGGGAGGAGGTGCAAGGTCATGCCAGGATAAACAGTGGAAAGTGGCTGTGAAAAACTACAAGTGAGTCAGAGAGTTTTTCCTGAATTTCGCTAAATAGATTTGGTTGACATTTTAATAAGTTGATTATTAAATTAACTATAGAGTGAAAAAATAATGGTGGAGTGCTTTTTTTAATCTTTCGAGCAAGTGTTTGTTAAGAGGAAAACACCCTGTAATACTCTCATTACGCTTACTAACAATGTAATTTATCTGGTTGACTCTCTTGCATATTTTAATCACTCGCATGTCACATTTATTTATAATTCACTTTTTCAAACATGAATATTCTTAAGAATAATTGGGACAGCTGATAAAATTTAAAATATAACAATTTCACAATTTGAAAATGGAAGTTTTGGAACATGTCAGGGGGGAAATTTTCCATTCATCGAAGCATTATTTTTTACTTTAAGCAATTTAACACATTTATGTTGAAAAGCTTTCATCCTTACAGTTTTAGCAGACAGTGTAGTTTTTTTTTTACTCAAGCAACACGTCACAGCTCTAAACACATTCAAATACACCAAACCAGATCATTTTTGGAACGTGGTAAAGTATTTCAGGGTGCTTTTTTCCCCACTTGTATAAATAAGTCCAAATCCTAAAAAAATATTGTGAGTAAGGGAAGGCAGTGCTGAGCAGAGGAGCAGGCTTGTAGCAGTGGGAGTGGGGGAAAAAAAGGTTAGTAACCTAAAAGGGTTGAGGCTGCTTTTAGTTACCAGGATGCACTAATCTTACCTCGTAGACCTGCCACATGAAGCGGAGCAAATAAAGACAGAAAGACAAAACAGCACATGTGCGTGTGTGAATGTTAATGTGTTATGGAGAGACAAACATTTAAGCCTTGTTCGGTTGAAAGCAGATCACACTTTCTGGTAACTGCAGGGCAAAGCTAACATGGATATTGGTTGTCGTCCTACATCTGGAACATTGACACACGTCCCCTATGCGTCATTACACTAAGTATATAAACACAATGCATGAGCACCTGCATGAAGGAGCACCCAACAAGGTCTCAGTTAAATTTTACGACAAAGACATGGGGGTTATTTATTATCATTGCTAAAGCAGGAAACTTGACACAAGCTCATATCTTTTAACACCAGTACAAAGCACCACAGAGCTCTAGCTAGAGTTCTACAACATTAGGGTCAGCTTCTGACCACGCAGCCAGCTAACACCACTGAATGTAATGACAGAAAAGACACATGAGAAGTTGCCTACGTCATCATTTCTGATTTGTCCTCCGGTGCACAAGAATGTCTTCGAGTCACAAAGAAAGAACAATCAATGACCAAAGCCAAATTTGTTATTGCGTCATTATGACTTGCAGATGAAGTTATCGGAGTTACTACAAATGTTATAATTCAAAGTAGATAAAAAGATAAATGCCTAGCAAATATTTTAATCAATGAAATGGTCCTTAGAGGAGTCACCTTTTCCCCAGTGAAAGATGACTGAAGAGGAAAGCCATGCATGCAAAGACCAGGATACACAAAGAAAAAGGAAAACCATAACAAAACATGATATGTTTGGTAGGTTGTATATATATACACTGCATGTTCTTTTGTCTTACCCAATTCTTCTTGTTTTTCTTCTTATGTTTGGCATCTGCGTCCATGTTGGATCCAACGCTGGAGTGGCTGGTGGCACTGGCAACACTGCTGACACTGTCGGAAGAGTGTTGTCTCCTAATTCTCAAGTCTGGTTGCTGTTGCTGTTGATGCTGCTGCTGTTGCTGGTGAAGGCTGCCGTTACTGCCACCTGGAGGAGATCAACAGTATAATTAACAAATGTGCTGGTTGGAGGCTATTTTGTAAATAATTATTTTTGAATCAAATCTAAGTGAGTGCATACCGGTCCTGTCGATTTTTGAATTAAGATCAGGGGTGTTTATGACACCATTGATTGCGGCCTGTGCGACAGCGTTTTGCTTTTTCAGCAGCTCGATTGTCTTTCTCAGCTCATTCAACTCAGAGTCCTGTCATGTGAAACAGAAGACGTGGATCAGAACAACAACACTGCATAGCTGAGGCAATATTTTTTCACCTTCTGTTCAGCTGTCGAGGTGAGACTCTTCAACCTGATGGTCATGTTGCCCAGACTCTGCTCAAAAGCTGCAACCAGGTGAGCCTGCAAGACATCAGTACATCACATATGAGTGCCAAGTGAAACAGAATCACCCTACTTTCTAACTTTAGGGTAAATATGTTTTGTGAAATGGTTAACTAGATTTGCTTGATGGTGTGTTGCCTGCAGTATAAATGAAAGTGTGTGTGTGTGTGTGTGTGTGTGTGTGTGTGTGTGCACGTGTGATGCATGTGTGCAAGATTTGGGAACAGGGCTGATTGATGTGTAATTCAAGTTGAGACTGCTGGAGACAAAGCCGTTTTTCGATTCTTGGCTTCAGGGCATCAAGAGGTATTCAGAAAATGAGTAATCTGTCTATGGGTCAGTGGTGTGAAATCATACATCTGATCAAAGACTTTCCCTTAATGCGCTACACTCTATCCTCAAGAACAACCCCCTCAACCACTCAAACACAACTAGAACAAGTGTAAAGTAGGCAAGTTCTTCACAGAATTATATACACACACAACCACCCACGTATCAAGAGATAGCTGTGAATCTTCAGGGCACATCTGGGACAACCCAAGACACAACTCTGCTGTAATGTAAGACCTTTGCCAACGCTGCATATCTCTCATCAAAAACACTGGCACACTGTGATTCAGTCAGAAGATATACAGCGAAGAGTGGTGAGACTTGTGCAATATAAGCTGCATAATTTGGCATCACAGATTGTGCCTGGAGATCTTAAAATATTACCTTATGGTAGTATATGGTAAATTACTAAGAATAGATGTAGACTTGAAATCACTACTTGACTATAATACATATCCAATCCTATTGCAGGAATCATTCGGCTATTGCCATTTATGGCACCTCAAGAGTTAATTCCCTCTCATCAACAGCAGCAGTCAAAAATAAACATGACCGTTTTGGGAAAGGAAATTTGTGCATGTGTAAAAGTGATCTACTATCACATTACTGTTTAGAAATGTGGTGAGGTACATTAAAGATGCTTTACGGATTTGCATGTTCACTCACGTTAGCGCTCAACTGGGTTGTTAGGGCGGAAACTTTCTCCTGGGAGGCATCGAGCTCCCGGCGTAACTTGCGAATCTGAGAACATGGAGGGAAAAAAAAAAATGTGAGATAAAAAAACAGACATAAAAGCAGACATATCTGCCTCATTAAAAAAAAACCTGCAATTTAAACATGCCTCAAACTAGAATATTTGTAAAGATGAAACACAGGAGATAATAAAATGTCGTTATAGTAGTCGTCTACACAGGTGTTCAGACAGGAAGAAGAGACTATTTCATGGTCACAAATGCAGACTTGTAGTTTTGTAACAGGATACAATTTAAAAAAAAAATATTACAACAACTATTGAAACGGTAAAATTACAGAGTGGATGAAAAAACAGCTTCACTTACCTCTGACTGGGACTTTTCTTCGTTCTGTAAAAGAAGACAATGGGAGAAAGAAAATTATAATGGATTTTTCCTACTGAATTCAGATTTGAAAACAGGCTAAGATCACATATTCCAACTCTTGTAGAGTTCAGGTTAACATCAAGAATATAAACTAGACAAACTCTGGTAAGTAGAGCTTTTGTCCTCAAGGCATTTGACTTACAAGTCCCTATACTAGAGTGTGTCCTATTGTTAACATTGTAACAATACTAGGCAAGACAAACCACACACACGCACAACACACCTTATTGCTGTTCACCAAAACAAAGAAATATGCAACATCCTTATTTAAGTGTACATGAGTAATAATACATTTGCTAACCTTGGTACTCTTAATTTGATACTATATATTCCCATTCAATGTTAATTTCACTAACAATCATTTGACACCCAAAACATACAGCTTTGTGTGTTCTTACGCACGTTCAGCTGAATTGCAGAGACAAAGTTGAATATTGATTAAATTCACCCTCAGCCAAAATGAAATGGCACATTTACGCAACAGTAATGAAACCCTGTAAAAGGGTTTGACCAACATCACATACATAATAAATCAATTTTATCTCAGCAAGCATTGTCATTCATTCATATATCATTACTATACTATATCACTATATATATATATATATATATATATATATATATATATATATATATATATATATATATATATATATATATATATATATATATATATATATATATATATATATATATATATATATATATATATATATATATATATATATATATATATATATATATATATATATATATATATATATATATATATATATATATATATATATATATATATATATATATATATATATATATATATATATATATATATATATATATATATATATATATATATATATATATATATATATATATATATATATATATATATATATATATATATATACTAGATCACAAATCACTATATTCTATACTATATCATTCATTTGAATAATATAGTAGTGTAATCTCAATTCTACTGAATAATATAAAACCAAATGCTCTAAAACTGTAATGTTTCATTAGGAATGATATAACCTTACAACTTCAATTTTTGAAAATATATGAAGCATGAAAATGGGAATGTTACAGAAGCAAATTGTTTCCATTTTATGATTCTTCCCACACAAATCCAGTTGGTGTCTTTCCATATTATCCAGTACAATCATATCGTAGAACTGGTATTAGTTATTGTTTTATTCTAGCAGGAGCCACCCACTGCCTATTGCAAAAAATTCCAGGGAGTGTAGTCATATAAAATTAAGATAGAGCACACATAAAGCTTTGAGTCGACACATATGACGTATAAACCACAACACAATAGCCTTTCTAACAATGAATCACGTACTCCCTGACGTAGTAAACACTCCGTAGAATGAAAACAGGTCAGCATTTTCACGCACCAACATATAATAAGTTGGATAAAAAAAGAATATCATTAACCATTGCAGACTTAATCACTTTTTCCATTTGTAATGACATGTTTAAAATCGCCTTCCAGAAAGCCCAAAAGATTAAACGTAATATTTGGCCAATCCTTTCTAACAAGGAATCACTCACTCCCTCACGTAATAAACACTCAGAATGAAAACATGTCAGCATTTTCACACACCAACATTTAATAAGATGGATTAAAATAGAATATCATTAATCATTCCCGACTCAATCACAATGCCTTCCAGAAAGCCCAAAAGATTAAATGTAATATTTGGTCAGCCTCCTAACCCTACCTACCGTTAGTTGAAAAGATGTGACAGTGCCAGTGAAGGATAAAGTAGTCATCATTATGCCTTTAGTCGGATTCAAATGTCAAATGGCTTGTGGGGTGAAAAACCCCCAAACAAATTGTCTTGAGAGTTTGTGTGAAATACCTGCTCAGGTGAGTGAGCTCACATGCGAGATGAAAAGGGGGCAGGCTTACTCAGCTAGTACTCTGATTGGTGAAAACATAAATGTAGGCTGAGCCAAATAAGTGTGTGCAGAGTGGGTGTTCAAGGCTGTGGCTGCTTTAAGTGAAAAGCAAACACGCACACACGTTATTTCTATTTGAAAACACACAACAAAACACGTTGGTCAAGTTTTAAGGCCAACTACTTAATGAACACAACAATTGTAGGTGATTATGAGTCACTCGTTCAATAACTGATTTAATCTAGCAAAAGTACTATTGAGGACAATTTTCCTAAAAAATCCTGGCACAACAGCCAACATTTATGGTCAACACGTATCTACCCATACCTGAATAAACTAAGACACCGCCCACCAAAGAGTAACAAGGTCTTATTTCAAAAATAGAAACAACCACAGTGACCTCTTGTAGGAAAAATAAGTCATGTATCCATAAACTCTTATACATGTGGTTTGTATACTCACCGTGGAGTACATGGAGGAGGTGCTGGATACCAGAGAGAGGGATGAGCCATGAACTGGAGAGACAAGAAACTCAAATTAAATCAAGTGCAAAGGTACACCTAACATGTGATTCCTACTTCCATGACAACATCCACTAAGGAAATGTGCCCATCTAAGAGTGATCCTCCCTACTCGGCAATTCTCCCAGCCTTACCCAACACAACTAACATTCTCATGACCATGAAAGATTAAAGATAAAACTCCTACACGGCGCAAGCGGTGGCACAGCCTTGGCACCTCTGTGCTAATGACTCAGCTGCTAGTCATACATCAAAGTGCCCAATTCAAGCATAAACCCCCTCCCGCTCGGGAAGCCGATTATACGGAACTGTGGTGATGTCATCGGCTGTACCAGGGGCCAGGCTGGCCACATTTGATTCAATCATTAACCTCTCAGTTGCAAACACAATACTAAACTTGATTTGAACTGCAGAAAAGTGTACTGTATGTGCACAAAATAGCTGCAGTATTTCGAGGGCCATCTTATCGGTTGATGTGGTTGTGTATTGGTTATGGTTAGATTAGTTCTTCTTACACAAAAGGAAATCCAAACACGGAAACGAATTTGATCCCAAAAATATTTGGACTTTTTCAATATGGACTGAAAAATGTCTTTTTTTTTTAAATTTAAAAACAGACTTTAATCCCAATGCCTTCCAGCACAATTTGTATTATTTACTTGGAGTAAGTATTGCAGAATACATTTAAAATCAGAGTGCAGTACCACTACAAGTACACCAACATTTTCTAGGCCAGGTGACTATTTTTCAATTATATAATATATAAAGTATAAATCAGGCATTTTGGGTCAAGTATGCCACGATAATAACATTTAGTATAAAAATGTGGACATATATCACCAGGTTTCAATTTGCACTATATTATTATTATTACTTTCAATTACTATTAATCATTATTTTTACATATATATATATTTTAATGTAATAAAAGCGACAATATCTTTTAAAAAAAATCCAAATTAATGAAAACAGAAATAATATTTTTTTTGGCCCGCAATGACACTTTAAAGTTATTATTTTTTCATGTCATATTTTTAAGTCATTATCTGTATCGTTGACAATAATAGGCGCCCAATTTATTTAATTTGGGAAGAGTGGCTGTGAATGCACATCACTTAGTCCCAAATCCAATGGCGTCCAATGACTTAAATGAGTGACTAATAAATGGTTAAGGGAAATATGGAAAAATTATTTTAACTAGCTGCCATTGAAATGGAAAAAAAAATGGACGTCTTTCAACGTCAATGGTCCTAAAATACCCAGCCGATGAGCTAAAATAACAGCGCTATCGTCCTGAGGGCTATGGGTTCCTGTTGGGATTTTTTAAGTGTTTTGCACAGAGACAGGGTGGTATTAGGTGGATATGGTGACTTTTGTCCTGTCAATCTAGCCATAAAAAAGTCCAGTAATTCTATACTAGCGACATTTATTCGTCTGTGGAAACAATCGTACATCTTTGCGAACAAAGAGAGAAAGATTTCTATTGTTTCCTTTGGTCTCTCACGCGTCTCACTGCGAAGCCTGTAATCGCAAAAGTAACTGAAAAGTGTGTTTTTTTTCTCCCTACTAAGAGTCCAAACAAACATTTTTGTACCTGAGTTACGATGGCCTGACCTCAGTCAGCCTGCTAGTAGGCTCTACCTCAGTACTTTTCTCCGTAAACAAGCTTATGAAAACAAAAAAGTAAGGAGACCAAAGCTGATTATAGCTTTTAGAAGGTCAGAGAATGCTTTTCCTTGAGAGAAGCAGTACTAGTAATCCTTTCTGTGGTTCTCTTAACACATGTATTCATAATTCATTTGGCACTAGTGGTGGGAAAGTAAAATTAATTGAACGTTGTCCTGTTTTTCACCTAATTACAGACTTCACCAACTTAGTGGATGACATTCCGTCAGACAAGATTACACACTCTTTCCACTATTTTAAATCCTCGTACCTTCCTCGAAACCATCCCGGAATGAGCCCGATCGACTCATGGTGCGAGTCTTCTCATCGAGAGACATGCAGGAGTTTCTCAGGCGGTTGTCGTTACACGAGTCGAAGCTGACATCTTGGTTGGTCAAGCTGTTGTTACGTGGGCCGGTCAGGTTGATCTGAGTTGTGGAAGTTGGGCTTGATGCTGTCAGAATGAAATGATTGACATGCAAAGATGAACTACAATGAAATGATACAGAATTGTGCCGAATTCTACTTCTCAGTAAATTACTAACCCTTCGATCTACTGATAATTGTGTTCAAAGTATACATGTTATATACTAAACAAAGACTTTGTATTGTTATGAAATATATTAGTAGCAGCCTAGAGTGTGGGGGTGTGTGTTTGCCTACCAAGCTGTCCAAAATTGAAGCGCGTGCCAGAGGGGGAAGTGAGACTCGAGCCAGGAGAAAAGGGGGAGTTACTGGCTGATTCCTGGAGCCCACTGGTAGAGTAGGATCGCAGCCAATCACGGCCCTCATCGGGACCTCGCAGCTGAGGAGGTGGTCCATACCTGAAAGAAGTCAAAGTTTAATTAGGCCCTGAGTATATGGCACGGGAAGACAGTGCAATTTTTTTTTGACTGATATTTACGCATTTCATTTGATTTAGGTTTTTAATCACCAAGGCATTTTTTTTCCTTATAGGTTGCCAAATTATTAGCAAAAACCATCCGAAGAATTAAATGCTGTGACAAAGCATTATGGCATAATGAACATGAATCCCAGTGAGCAACAAAAAGCGTGACAAAATCAGACCCAAAGTAGTCTCCCAAATGAAGCCTGTTATATATGAAAGTGAGATCTGTGTGAAGACAAAGTGAGAAGCCTCTTTGCCAAAGCACAACAGCCACATGGGCAAAGACTGCCAAACATAACATTTCAAAGCACACCAAAAACAAGAAAACAAACCAACAAAAAAAATGTGAGCACAGGCCCCCGAGCAGTGAATGTAGACACAGGAAAACAGTACTGTAGACAATTTGGCGAACCAGAGTGAAAAAGTCGAACATGTCTAACAAGGCAGTGGTGTCAGTACCTGAGTCCCTTCTTAGGCAGAGTGTTTCTGCCACAGAGTGGCCCACTGTGGGAGAGAAACACTTGAGATGGGAAAAGGTATGGGAACGTGCAACTGCTTCTAAGTAACACAACTTTAAAAAGCTGGCTAGGTGTAGCTGACAATCTATCTGCTTTAATTGTCTGAAACTCGTGCGAAAGTAACGTTATAACAAGAGCGCACCTCCTGCATTCTTAACACAAGGTGGCAGCATAAAAGCAATAAAAACTACAGCAGACTACTAAACGTAAGGCAAAACAATGACCCAAAACAGCTACACAAAGCTGCACACTTCCACATCTACACTATAAGTCGACACAAATTCTTTCTTAAGTCTTAATTGCATGAGAGGTGGTTCCTTATGGTAATCCTAACACTGTACACAGGTCCATTTACCTGTCCTGTTTCCTAGGCAGGGTGTTTCGGCTGAATTTAGGGCTAGCGGAGGGGGAAGAGAGTGGGCTGAAGGAGACAGGGAGGAAAACGCACAACAAACACAGAGAAAGCAAGTTTAAGACAATTATGTTCATAGAGATAATCCCTATTAGAACACAGTCAACTGTAAGATACTGGGATATTGATATTATTGAGAACGCGGTGTGAAGGGCTTGATGTTCAGAGCCTTGTAGCTTTGTTTACACACTACAGATGTTATTAATTTTCCTCTGTTATAATTCTATATCGGCATAGATCAGATACTTCACTTTGCTACAATTCTTGAATGGCCAAAAGTGCAAAAAGCAAATTTGCACCTGAAAGGGAGAAAACCTTTCTAATGTTTATATTTGTGGTTGACCTTTTCAATGGTGTTGAACTGTATCGCATTATGAGTAATGTTTCTAATACTTTAATGAGGTTGATCTGTGTGAGAATAGCAAAGCTGTTGCACTCTCATGATCCAAAATGAATGTGGAATTTTGTTTCTTATGTGCCGCAAAGATAAAAGACATGAAAGGGTATGGCACCAACATTCTGAAAAAGACATGGGCAGATAACTAATATTTATGTGACTATACAATATGGGTTTTGCAGCATACATCTGTAAATGCTCCCTCAAAACATCACTTTTATTCCTGTAGTTACCTTTCCGACATGCCTGTCTTGACGCTGCCGGCGCGGCCCAAGGCAGACAAGGTGTCCTCTCTATGGGTCCCGTGGCTCCCTCCTCCCCCGGCGCTGCCCAGGCTCATGTCAATGGACTCACTGCTAGTGTGCATGCTGCTGACAGAGGGATAACCCATGCTGCCTGCTCCGCCATGCCCACCCAGTGTGCTCTCCCTGCTCTGAGCAGAGGAACTGCTGAATGTTGTGCCCCATGTTAAGCTATTGGACGGGCCAGTGGAGGAATAGACTGAGCCTGGACTGGAGGCCTGTGAAAATACAAAAAATGTTTAAATTCCTCTTAAGAAAACCACAGGTCTTCATCCTTAGTATTCAAATGGTTAAAAAAGTTGTTATCACGTTGCAGTATGTTCACTATATTTATGTTGTAATGATGTGATTACCCAATGCAACTGGTACAACAACAGTCATGTTGTTGGAAAAGCATGCTCAACCTTTTCCATTATCTCTAAAAACATTCAACATTAAAATGTTGATGTAAGTATAATGCATTTTTTAAAACTAGTTATATATCTTTTTATTATTACAGGGTCTTACCCTTTTAAAAAATCTACTAAAAGCATCAAACATGGTTTGATAGGAACAACAAGATATTGTCTATTGCTGTAAGATTGGGAGAATCTCTTAAAAAGCTTCATCAATCATGTTAGAATATTCTAAAAAAAAACATGCACAAAGTGAATTATGTCATAATATTAAAAAAAAGTCATGTACAAACTCGCCACTTATACCCTCAGGCACTCAAATCAATACCATCGTTTGTCTATGATGATATTAAGCAACTTTTTCAAACTATCCCCAACCACACCTTTGCATTTTTTTCGGGGGGGATTAAACTGACATCTAAAGTGATTGAGAAATACATTTTCTCTGAAGTGCTGGTAACTCCTCTCAGGTTTCTCACCCAAAATCAGCTCAGTAAACGTATCTTAACATGTACAATCACAAAATTCTATGGATCTCAACAAAAGAGTAAATTTTTAGTGTACTTTATCCAAAGGGCAGCTTACCTGTTCGCTGCCCAGTGTTCCCATGTTGGACCCAGGTAGTCGTCCCCCAAACATGGGGCTGATGGTATCATTGTCCACACCTCCCAACCCTCCATCAGAGGACTCAATCACGGCGGTCGCATGATTCATGGTAGCATGGGGGTTGGAGATAACAGTTGAGTTTTTCATGTTGTCTGCAGTGGTGACTGGAGCCTGTTTGTTGGCCTTGCCACCAAACAACCTGTGGTGAATTGAGTGTAAATATGAAGTGAATTTAAATAAATACATGAGGTCAATATGACACTTTATTGAACTCAATTAACACCACTGGATTTTATGGTTTTGTCTTTCTTGCAGTCAATTAGAGAAGTTCTTTCTCAAATCCAAATTACAGCCAACACACCCCCACAATTCTCTCATGTATGTGCTTATCTTGGGTTCCAGTTAAACGCAGACAATTCAGGAGTGGATGTGTGATAGCAAGAACAGCTTTGTAGAGTAATCACTCATAGACAATAATGAGGATGGAATGTTGAGGCAAGACTCCCATTAGCCAGAATCCTCCACAGATACTCTGCCAAGGCTTTAAAGGTTTAGAAGCCAATCATTTAAGATCAACTTGTGCTTCAATATGAATTGACCTGATGTGACCTTAACAGGAGTGTGTGACGGCACAAAAAACATGTTTGCACGCGTGATCATTGCACAACAGCAAGAGCACAAGCAGAAAACACTTTATACTCAGGTAGGGTGACAGGTGTCTATGCTCACCTGCGTAGAGTTGGCGATGAAACTGGTTGCCTTCCTGCAAGAGGGACAGTTGCTGATCCTCCACTCCTGAAATTGTCAAGATCTGAGACACCCTTCTCACGATCTGTCTGATTGGCCAGAAGACATCCCGAACCATTAGGCTTGCTGATTGCATTTTTCCCATATGATGTAACTGAGAGCACTGCGGCTTCAATGCTACTGGTGGAAGAGCGGTTGCCATTGCGGGCAGCCGCCCCTGAGCGACCAGGCCTCGGAAGGCTGCGATATTGAAGGGTGGAGCGGGCACCGGCAGAGAGGAAGCCATCATCATGGTGGCCAAGCAGCAAGCCCCCATCTTGCCCACCTGTCTTCATTCCTGCCAGTGAGCGTAAGCCAGATTTTGGAACTTTCCCCAGAGTGGCTGAGCCTCCGGTTATGGTGGCCCCACTGGCAGTTACCATGGTTACCATGCCATGGCCCTGTTTCTTGAAGCCAAATGTGCTTGTTAGTGCCCGGGACGCATGTGTCTGGGGCTCTGAAAGTGTGTGTGTGAGGGAGCTTGTTGCCGATGTGTGGCTGGTAGAGTGAGATTTTGTCTTGGCTTCTTCTGCAGCATCAGAGGGCGAGCGGTTAAGGCCGTTATAACGCGGAGACAGACGTCCCTTCTCTGAAACCTTGACATCATCTGTTTTACCTGTGGGACACGGACATGCAGAAAAAAATACTATGACTGGCATGAAGTCACACATGAATTACTGCAGGATCTCCTATAGACAAATTAGATAGTTAGATCTACAGAATTGTATTCATATTTTGTAAGGAAAGCAGTACAAAGCGATTTGCTACAGATTTAACACAAAACGCATGTGTATTGTTTTGTTTAGGCCACTATGTATAACAGGAAGACCTTGTACATTGTCATAAAAGAAAGGTCAAATTGATTTTGATTTGCCAAGAAAGACAGTTTTGTTCTCTAGTCACATAAAAAAAAATACACACAAATTTACACAGAAGTTTCAGTCCCTTCCGCATCATGACCTAGTCTCCAAGTATAAAATACGATATAATATCCTGTATTTTACCTGAACTGTGGGTTTTAGCTGAACTTGCACAGCATGTACTACTGGTGCTTTTGGTCCGAGGGGGCGTCACCCCCACCTGAGTACTCATGCCTCTCCGCCAGGACCCAGTATGGGATACTGATGGGGTCTTTCTCCCTGATCCTCCCTTGTCTGACTCATCGGAAATGTCTGATGGGTTTCGACGACTCCACTTGGATCCTGGCTCCATTTTAACCCCGCCGTCCGACTCCACGTCTGGCCTTTTCAACTCGTCTCCTGACCAGACCTGGTGCACCGCCGTGGACAACGAGTGCTTCTCGGCATCTGTCACAGGCTAGAAACACACATATGCAGTATGTCTGGTTCAACACTACCGAAGAAGTACATGGACAAACATACAACTGGAATTATCTCTGTTTAAACATTTAGTGTTTGGAGATGTATTTAAAGGAATGGGAGGTCAACATGGGGTTGGAAACGTCAAGTACTCTAGGAGTGGCTATCAATAATAAGGAAATAAGAGAACAAGGCTGACCGTGACCATTTTTTTTCCATCTGTGCATACCTTCTGAGAAATAGCAGTTTAAAATGTAATATCTAAGTAGCATCATGCCTCAGTCTTAAGGCAGCTTGGATTTCTGAGTGAGTCATTGACAGCACGTGGCCTGGCAAAGTTCCATTGTGCTTATTGAAGTCATATTTACAGTTTCACATGTTTTTGTTTTTGTTTTTCAAAACCTATGAAAAGTAGGTGAGTCAGTGCGAGACTCGAAATGCCATCCGACTTAACTCAAGTTGGCCCGTTTTACCATAGCCTTTAAGACACTAAATTACAGCTGTGTGAGGAATGACAGCTGCTTTCAAGCTGCTTTTGCAGTTTCCAAGACAACATGTCAAAAAAAGCAGTAGTTTGCACTGTTAAAACATTGCACATGGCATGCGGCCAAACTGCGATAGGTATTTCCAGATGATTCAGGTCATATTAACCTGCCCCATATACCGTACAAATCTGTTATGCTTGTCTTTTCTATCTCTTTGATTCCCTGTCCTCTGCAACCATGAATGCACTTTGCATGCTCACTGGCCTACAAACCTTCTGTGCGCAACATGGCAAATGTTGGCTAATGTTTACATTTTCTGGTTGACTATTGATCTATTGTCACTGACTCTTCATTGGAATGGAATGGGGGAGTGCGAAGAAACCATTCCGAAAGTATAGCACAATATTAGGATACACATATATACTAGTTACCTGCTTGCTGAGGCCCTTGCGCTGTGCTGCAGGTGTGTTGGCATAGGATGAGATGGATGAACTGGTGTTGATGTCATCTGTGTCAATGTTGTCGCTGATTCCGCTGCTCACTGAACTGCTATCATCCCAACTGGAAAAGTAATACAAAAGAAATGGAAATATTTACAAAAAATATATTTTAGATGAGTAATGGTAGCAATGTTGAAGTCCTTCTTTTCAGATATTAAAGGTAGCATGGAAAGCGCTGACCAGTTTCAAACATCATTGAGAGCAAACTGGAAAAGGCAACATTGTATTCCCGAATTCATAATTTAACATGCTGTGCTTTAGAAAAAATTGCAAATCGGGAAGTGAAAAAAGAATCTGGTCTCTTTGACTGCCCGGAGTTTCTTTCTTCTTTCTTTCTTTGCAATCCAAATGACCTACGCTTGGGTGCGTACTCACACACAATCAAGAACACACACTGAAAGGGGTTGTCTATCAGATGAACAAAGGCTCACAGAAGGGGTGACATCATGGTGTATGAGTGCTTGGGGGTGTGACAAGCGGAAAGAGACTCATCCGACCAGAGCAATCATGCCAGCAGGGGAAAAAATGAATAAATTAGAATTTGTGGGTACATGTGTGTGTTCTCTGGAGCAGCCATCTATTCATTGGCTGTTATCATCACTCTTCTTTGGTTCTTTCAAATTCATGCTTGCCAGCCACACTGACTTCCTGTTACCCACTGAATCCCAACTATTACAAGCCCACACACACACACACACGCATACACAGATATATATATGTATATAATGTATAACTATTTCGATGGTTACAGGGTAATTTTGGGAAGTGAGCAACTTGTCAGAATGAAAGTATAGTAGAACAGAACACCAATGTGGTTTCGTCAACAGAAGCTAGCAAATCAAAGAGCAGCAGAGCCGCAATTCAAAAACCTTTAGAGTTGAAAGCTCCCATGCAGGCTAAAAAGGTGATTAAAGATTTAAAGCAACCACAGCAGCCACAGGGGAAAGTCCCACTCGGAGGAATGAAAGAAATACATACACAAACCATAAAGATCTGAACACTTCCCAAACAAGACTCCATCAAAGTCTTCACTAGAAAGCCATTACCTCTACAAAGTGCTACAACTATTGCAAATTAAATCTACACACTACTTGCAGACAAAAATACATCTACCTGTTTGGGCTGCCTTGGTTGCCGTGGGAACCAGAACGCTGCAGGAAACCATCGCTTTGGACAGATTGTTTCATGACTCCATGCCACTGAGAGGCAGAGGTCTCAAATGCTCTCCCTGAGCACCCTTAGTGTCTCCCATACCCTCTCTGTCTTTCTCAATGTCTGTTTGTCTCTTTATTTCTCTCTGTCTGTCTGTCTCTCTCTCTCTCTCTCTCCCTCTCTCACGCATGCTCACTCTCTCGCTCTCACCTTGGCTGTGTTCCTAGATAGGGCTCCTTTGTCACTTGTTGCAGTGATGCTTCATCCCTCGGGTACTGCTAGTCTCCCACTGGACTATCATGGAGAGACCGAAGGGGGACAGATAGGGAAAGGACCTGCCCTGCTCCTCGTAACACGAGCCTCCCCTAGGACTGTTAACCGGTTCACTGCTGAGATCGTGCTACTAACAGAGAATACCGACACACACACACACACACACAAACACAGACCATGCCCTGAATAAGTCGCTTGCGCAAAATCCAAATCAGACGGCAACACAAGTCAAAGCCACATGATCACAGAGTAAAGTTGAAGGACAATCCTCATCCCACTGTTGCCTCACTACATTTTCCTGGTATGGTTTATGCGTGTGTTCAACTGTGCAATTTCCCAGACAGATCCACCCCGACATCTCTAATTAGAGAGCCGGCTAAATGGCGTAGTCCAGCCCACAGTCTCCTGTTGGCAAAGCTACCCGCCAGTTGATGACCAACCAGCTCTTTACAGCCAATCAGGAAAGACCAGTGCCATTAACCACCAGCTGCTACTGGGAGGATGCACCGCTGGGAAGAAAAGGATGGGCTCGTCGTATTGCTTTTCCTTTTAATTTATTTAATATACAAGTTTTTGCTAAAACATCTCATTTTAGGCTACTGCAAGTAGTTCTTATTCCTGCTAGTACAAGTTTGCTACATTTGTTGACTACCCAATGTTGATTACCCCCAAGGGCCACACCCGCCAGGGAGTAAATAAACACCATATGAAAAATTCACAAGTGATAAAAAGTGATGGACACCAGAGCAATGGTCAACCAGAAAATGCACTTTGAGTATGTTATAGGACTATACAAATGTAATATCACTTAAAATCCCCCCAAAAAAACATTTACATTTGCATAGGTTTTCACAATGCTAGATTTTACATAAAAAGAATGTGCACAAGGTTATACAACTTGATTGAAGAGGTCAGAGCTAAAGCGTACCTTTGGTGATTAGCTGAAAAATATTGTAGATTCTGATAAATATGTGGTTTTAAATTATTTTTGTCGATTTGTATTTGCGAACATGTAACAAGGTTATTGACCGGGCTTCACAGCCAACAGGTTTTATTGAGTCATACGGTGGATGGTTGTTATAGTCATATTTTGCATAATCGAAAAAATGTTCTGGATTAACAGGTTAAGGCAGGTAAATGAGTGTTTATCCTTGCTTGTTGTTTTGACTTGAAATTTAAACATTCTTATCTGTTGCATTTCACCACGGTAGCTTAGAATCATGTGGAAATTTGAGCTGTCAGCAGCATTTTCTATGGACAGCATTTTAACTCTAATGAAATCTGTTTCAAAATATTCAAATTCACCTCATCCTTGCTCATGGTCTCTTGGGAAGGCAAGACCGGCAAAGGTGTACAAATATTTTTTTTCACTTTTGACCAGAGAGACCATTTCTGGGTTAGGTGTTTTTCCCTTTGGATGGAATTGTATAAATAGCATTCATCAAGATTTCTGCCAGTTTGAAATTCTGAAACATTTAGCTTTTTAAAGCATGTTCTGCTTTCCAACATGGGTCAGAGTTCAGTGGCGGGTTGAGTGGGGGAGGCAAAATGTCAGCCAATAGGAGTGCCATCACATGTCCTGAGAAAAAGACTGTTTGTTTAACTTTTTGTTTGTTTCCCTACAGGCTATGGCTGGTTGGTCAGGTCTGACGCATTGTAACCCCCCTCCTGAAAAACTTTGTCTGAATCTGGCACGTGTACACAAGATCTCGGCAGGTCCAATCATGCGCGTGGTCACAACAGAGCTGCAGACCAGAAGTAAGGGGATTTCCTTTGTTGGGGGGGAATCTTCTGGTCCAAACCCTACAGCTAGCCGGCATCACCTCAAATTGCTACTTCTTTGAACAAACAGGGAGAAAAAGCTACAGACTAAAAGATCCCAAGGAGATGAGGGTGTCAGCTTAGACAAGAGGAAAGCTAGGTTGGAAAGAATTATAATGGATCAACCAGAATACCAATTTTAGGCAAGACATATTAGTCCCAGCTGCCACATGGGATGAGCATTGTTGAACAATTAAGTGTCTTCATTATAGTGACGGTTAATTGTAACATTTCCCAGCTGGATGTGGGGACAAAGGACTGATTAGCAGGCAATCGCAAAATTTGTTTATTGTAATTAAAAAATAAAATAAAACTACAGAAATTTTGCAGCCAATCAATTGGACATAATGCCAAGTTGTTATTGCTGGTCATATTTTTTTTTTAAATTGGAGTGGGGGATTATTATTTTTTAAAAAGAAATTCCATTAAACATTTTCTAACGTGTTTGTAATATAAAGTATTGTCAAAATGCATAGATGAAAAAAGAGTTGTTTCTGATAATTTAACTCTTAGTTAATCCCCGAGTGTGTGACAAGATGGGATATACTGCAATACTATGCCAATAAGTTATTGATATATCAACAATTGATATTTCGGTTAAAATGATGCCACTGTTTACTAAACAAACCTATATGTTGCTCCCAAACTTTTTCACTATAAAAGTTGTCTGTTAACTCATTAGCTGCCATTAACAGCGCTAGATGCCCAATTCATTTTGACTGGGAGGGGTGAATTAACAAATGTTCACTGATGTAAGCAATTAATCCAGTCTTATTCAAATTATTTCCTACTCTTGGGAATAGACAATTGTGCCCCAATTTGCAATTACTGACTGAGTATGGAAGGAACAGGTCCAGGAGGCAAGGAATGGGATGGGACCCAGCACATTCTGGGCTAGCAACCAGGAGGCGTGTGGAATGAAAATGGTACAGCTGTCCCGGTAGTGACGAGAATTGGCATGACTGGACGTCACACTCAGGAATGTCTGGTCCTATTGTCTACCTCTATTTGTGAAAACACTTGCTTTCTGTATTCATGAGATCGGTCAGAGCCCCTAAGACCCTCTGGTCGCTTTCCTTTCATGCAGACTTCCTTCTGTGTGTTTCGCTTTTGCTCTGTTTGATATGTCAACACAGTCACATTCAAACAACTCACCCGGATCCACACTATAAACACAAACTCCTCACATATGACATGCATGGCTGAATGCAAACGTTCAAGTCTGAATACACAGCTGCAACCAAAAACCATTAAAACTCAAATTTAAAAAGTATACGTCTTTAGGTTGAATTCTTTCAAATGAGTTTAAAACAGGCACATAATGCCAAAGTCTTAGCATCGAACAGAGCCCAAAGATGCACATCTGTGACCCATAGAGCTGGACTCCGAAAGGGTCAAAAAATAAATAATGAGTTGCTCTGGTATGTAGCTACACAATGAAAACAAACTTCCTTTCATGCTCATCTGCTTTTAAAAATAGAACCTTCTCTATTCTTTTATTGAGGGTCACATCTTAAGACTTTAATATAAGTATATCAAGACATATTAGTAGTATGTTTTAATTGAGCCGCATCAATGAAAAACTAGAATAAGAAGAGCAAAAAACTTAGTTTGCAATGTCGCAAATCCCCAGCAGTAACGATATTAAGGAAATGAAGAGCTTCTATTGAGCCATCAGAACGTGTATATGCATTTAAACAATTCTTCTTCTTCTTCTTCTTCTTCGGTTTTGCTTCTGGCTGGTACCCTGACTAGAAAGGCCATACTCTTAACTTCACGCTCGCCTTCCACCACTTCATTGTACGTGTGTGCCTGATGTATCCAGATGTTCCACTAAAACCTCAGGGGTTGGAATTATGTTTTCTATATACAGATAACCACGGGAACAAGTATGATGACCTTTTTCTCACCCACTCGGTTTAAACATTGGTATGATAGCTTGGTACTGAATCTTGGTATTATGGTTTGAGTGGGAGTTTAGGAGAACAATTTACGTTTGACCTGGCAGGCTGTAGTAAAATCAATATCTCATTGACTTCCTCAGACAACCCCACACACACACAAACACACACATGCATGCACACAAACAAAAATGCATATCAAACACACAGAATGCAGTTTTCTTATAGCTAGGGGCAACTCATTCAGATTTGTAAAGGAGAGAATATCTCATGTTTGTGTTGGTACAATGAAAAGGCAAACAATGATAAAGGTTGTCTGTTTGTATCGCAGAGCAAATATTACCATTCAAACTCAGTGATGCAAAGTTGACCAATATATAATATAAAACAAACAATGCAATGACTTGAATAGCCACCGCAATATTTCCCAGGATTTGCGTCATCAATAAACTAAACATGAAATATTGAGCAAACACTGCAACAAACAAAGAAGATCCTTTTCTCGAAGAGATATTTAAATTTTGGAAGCCAGACTAAACCTAAGCTAAAAAAAATGAAATAAAGGGGTTCCCTGGTTTACGTGAAGATTCAGTGAAGACAGTGATTGATTGGCAGAGAGCCGGGTGTTGTTGGGAGCGATTAATTAGAGCTTCTCTCTTCCTGTACCTAAGGCCTACAAGGGGGCTACTCAAGTCCAGACACGAGAGCCAACAGTTAGACAGAATGGGTGTGTATGATGATGGTTTGAGTGTTGAGTTACGAAACACACAGGAAGAGAGAAAATTTGTAAGAAATAAAGCATTATGAGGCTATAATAAATGTTCATATTATTTACAGAACTGTTATGAAATAGTACAATTTAGCATTTTTGTATGAATATAAGGCATTGGAGAACACATTTCGGTCACATTGATATGTGTTGTAGCAGAATTTTCCAGTTCTTTTTGGACTAATTTGCGTTGCCAACAAGTGAATAATCACGTTCCTAGGAAGGATACTTGTTTAAACATCATCATAAAATGCATTGAAATTTGTTTTCCTGCTAAATGCATAATGACAGAATGAAAAAAATGCTGTCTGTATTTGAATAAACAAATCTTACACTGACTAATAATAATTTGCTTTCCTGTTCCAATGATAATTTGGCAACAATTATCTGATGAATGCTTTCCAGTCTTTTAGGGAATTATTCTACACAGGCAGACCCGGGTTGATTTCCAGGTTTGCAGATAAAAGTTCTCCTCAAGTGGAAGAAGATACAAGAGGAAAAGCTATTGGCATACAGCATGTATTTCTGACAATAAACTGTAATTTATGGATCATGTATAGAATTCTAAGCAGCAACCTTGTTTACAATAAAATGATTTTCTATCATGTGGGCAGACATAATAATGCAAACACTCCTCACCCTGATGTTAGCACGTTCATTTAAGCTGGGCTTTTAACTCGGAAGTAGTCAATGTGGGAACTTTTAGGTAGCCTAAACAAGCTTCTCCTGCTGAGAAAAGAAGTGTGGGATGCAGGGAGTTCCAGTAATACCACTTTGTCTAATTCAGTATAAACCTTCAGCTCCTAGCTACTTCATTCAGTGATTCATTATCTGCCATTGGATGGGATGGGTGGAACAGGTAAGTGACCACACATGTTTAAATAAGAAATACATACACTTACTGGCCACAACAAGAAATACACTAGCATAATTTAATCAGGTCCAATACTGGAGCAGTGTTTAAAAAAGATTTTTTAAAAAGAAAGATCAGTTTTTATGTTTAGACATTGCCAGAAAGACTCGAGTATCAGTTTTCCATCAATGGCAAACTTAACAGATTGACAAAGTTGATCAAAAATCTTCATTTTAAGATTATAAGATGTAGCAGGCATGTAACGATTGTATTAATGTTTAACAATAAAGAATTTCAAAGATGTGCAAATTTATCATTTGATAACTTGACATTTTTTTGACACTCTTGGCTGTCACTAAAGTGAATTCATAAAGCAAGTGAAATGCAAAACCAATTTCACACCACACAAACTCTTTTGTCTGCTTCAACAATGAGCATTCAAATCAGATGACACCCTTTTATAGTTTGCTTCCTATGCCTACAACTAAATAGATAAATGACACTACCCCTCGCCTCGGTCCTCGCCTGACGATAACAATGCCAACAGTTATGCACCTCCTTCCGAATTTAGCTTGCATGACTGAGATTATTCTATTTTCCTGTTTTCTTTTTTATCGGTTCGACATTTTTCAGACTTCAAATGCCTCCCTCACTGGTTTTGAATTTATGTATGCACACACGATTATGGAGGTACTACACTCCACCAATCAATGACTGGAAACATGGTGCCCCTCAAACACAAAACTCAAAAGTCCACCATTTTTGAGCATCCCTATAATTCAAAATGCCCAACCTCAATTGGCATCACATCCCACAATCCCTTCCAATTTCTTCAAATCCTCATTCCCAGCAAACTAACTCTTTAATTTTTATATTTGAAATGTCTTATTATTTTATGTTTAGTGATTAAATTAGTTGTCCAGCAGAACATGGTTCATGACAGGTTCCTGGTGCTGAATCCTTTCTACTCTATTTTACTTTGTAACATGGTGAATGAAGAAGAAGAGGCTATAGTCTGATTTCTTGAATTGTTAAAAGACAATCTGTACCACAAAGGCAGACCCTTTGAAGCCCATGCTCTCCTTGTGTAGGGGTCACAAGGTTTTTGGCCTAACACCTCAGCAAACCTGACACCTCCCCTCCTTGCATTAAGGAAACCCACATGCAAATTAAACGCCCAAAAAGTAAGTCATGCAAAGACACCACACCTACTGAGTAAATATGGAACACAGAAACACAAAACTGAATTTTCAAGCTCCTTCACCTGGGACATGGAGAGACATCCTCCTATTTAAATGGCAACATAAGCAGACTACTGTGTCTAGAAACTCTAGATCTTTACATATAGTCTCACCTATTACAAGCGGGAAAAAACTACTTAAGTCTCCCGCTTCCCTTGTTTCAGTTTATAGTGCCAATACTAGGGTTGATAAAAATACATATTTATTACACTTGGTTTATCAAAACTCCTATCTTGCAATACTTATTTTTTTCTACTTTACTGTCATAAATAGGCTGTGTTGTCAACCTCACATTGCACCGCCTTTATTTTCTGCTGGTTTGTCAATTGATGTTATTACTTATATTCACTGTGCCATTTAAGAGTCTACTTATACATATGCTAGTTGTATGTTTTTATCTATATAGTTGTGATGATAAGAATAAATAAATGCAATTGTGCTTGCTATTTTCTTTAGTTTTCATGCACTCCCCCGGTCAGAAAGAAAAGAGGAAGAAGAGCTTTACTGGTCCACAGTCCACAGTAAGAAAATGTTTGAGGACCACTGAGCTAGACCACACAGAAACATGAGAGAATAAATTAAACAGGTTAAAAGGAAAGGCAGTCACTTTATAACATAATTGCTTCCTAATTCCTTCCTTTTACTGCAAGTCATTGTAGAAACAAGCTTCCAATTGAAAATAAAAATGTGAGGATTTTTAAGATGAAGGCAGTATAGCAAGACTGAGAGAAGCAAGAGAGAGCAGGGCATGAAACATGAGCTGTGGGACATTGTGTGATAGACCAGCTTTGGACTCAACGAGTTTACTGGGAAAGTTGGGGGGTATGTTTATGTGTGTATCTATGTGTTTG
The DNA here is from genome assembly GCF_051989575.1 of Stigmatopora nigra. Taxonomy (NCBI): domain Eukaryota; kingdom Metazoa; phylum Chordata; class Actinopteri; order Syngnathiformes; family Syngnathidae; genus Stigmatopora; species Stigmatopora nigra. The sequence continues at coordinate 12,834,538 of NC_135510.1, read as the reverse complement.
TGTGTGTAAGGAGTAACAGGCAACTGATAGGGCAGAGGTTAAAAGTCGCAAAGACAGGAAATTAGCCACACCTGATGATTTACAGGGGGGAATGCAGCTTGCAACACCTGAAACTTTTACTCAGACAAAATGCCTCTGCCTGACAAGAGAAAATACTTTACGTTAAGTCAGTTTAACATTCAATGCTATTATTATGCATATGGAAGGCAGAAGTGTGGAACTGAATCATATTGAATGTTTTACTATTGTGGAATCAAGACCTATAGAATACAAAGCTATTTACAGTGAAATAAATATTGGAAAGTATTCCTCATGCATTGTTATTGTGGAATTTCAAACTGTTTTTGTGGGGAGTTGTTAGACTTCACATTTGGATAAACATTTTATTCCTGCCTACATCTGCAATGGGGGAAAGCATAAAGCAAAAGACAAACTGAAACCCACACTGGACTACTGGCTTGTCAGTGTTTAAAAATAACAACCCCCCTTAGCACCACCTCCAACGTTTAACCGATTACCACGGGTGATGACTTTGTACTGTCTAGACATCAGTGGCTGCTAGGCAACTGGCAGAGAAATCCCAGCATTGTGCTAAATGCAATCAAACAAACCAAATGGCATAATGAGCACACAGATGCTTTGTCACATGTAAAGTTTGGCACAAACAGAGTAGCAGTACAAAATCAACTAAATGAACAAGACAGAGACTCCTTTACAAAGAACTACATCTCACTTAGAGAAGCTTGTTTTAAGCTTTACCAACAACCCCAAAATAATGTATTAGTCATTTGGAATGTATTAGACTTACCTATCAGCATCTCCCTGGCCAGACGACGCTTTTCGATGCAATGTCTCTCGAACAGCAGCCATGCTGTCAGGCAGCCGATTTAAGCGGCGTGTGTACAATCCCAAACCGCCATCAGTCATGTAGCTGCAAAACACATTGCAAATCACATTTGATAATGTCTTCAAATTGAAGTAGCACTTCTATTCTTTATGTCTAACTACTTATGTTACATTTGGGACCTCTGTGACGGGGAAGGGATTTCTCAAGTGACTAACAGAAAGCAACAGTAGTCTCGCAATAAGAAATGTTGTATGTTGGAATATTTGGATATGTTGAGATGTTGGCCCCATAGTTCTGAGATCGAGGGTTCGATCCCATGTGGGTCTTCACTGTGTGGAGTTTGCATGTTCTTCCCAGGCTTGTGTGGGGTTTCTCTGGGTACTCTGGTTTCCTCACATATCCCCAAAACATGCATGGTAGTCTGGTTGATCACTCTAGATTCCCTTTACGTATGAGTGTGAGCGCAAAAGGTTGTCTTGTCTCCATGCAATTGGCTGGCCACCAAATCAGGGTGTCCTCGCCTGGTGCCCATAGTTAGCTAGGATAGACTGCAACACCCCCCGTGACCCTTGTGAGGATAAGCGGTACGGAAAATGAATGAGATTCCAATGAATCTTTAAAAAAACAAGAACAATACAACCTGTACAGTATATAAGAATACAATAAGTCATGCAGTGTAAATAATGGGGGCATTCATGAAAAGAATTCAAATTTGGTCTTTTGGCTATAAAAGTTGAAGTGACCGTTAGCAGCACTTACACATACATTCCCACCCCAACTAAAATAACACTGACCAATCCCCATAATATTGACACATTTAGGGGACTCCTAATAGAGCTAAATATTGACCCATTTCTCACAGGTGTAACTCAATCAAATGTTTGCTGATTTAAATGGAAGCTGGACCGTTGGGTGCCTGAATACTTTCTGTGTAGGACTGTGATGATGATGTTTTTACAGTTAAGTGAGTAGAAAAATAAGCCTGGTGAGATTTGGAACATACAGCATAACCTTCACTGGTTCCTCTCAGTGTGTGAGGACTCAATATGTACAGTATACAGAGCACAGTGTTTCTCTTATACTATGTCCAAAAGTTCAAGTCAGTCTCTGACTTGCTATACAAAAATTACACAAGTCGCGATGTCCGATGGATTTTGGTCTTATCTGGGTTTCCGACAACACAACGCTAAAAGCTTAAACTATGTACACAGGTGGAGTATTAAATTAGAGAACATCAGAGAAAAATGATGAATTAAATATGTTATTTAACTACTTCAATTTATCATTTTATTAAAAAAAGGTTGTTTTCCCACCTGATCATAACAATTCCACTGCTACATGAAGATTCAAAGAGATTGAGTTGAATCAAACAATCTTCTGTTTTCCACCTCCACTGTTGACTACTGATTTACTTATTACTTATTGATTGATTATTTATTCATTATGGATTGTTATTACTTATTGATTATTGATTATTTATTCATTATGGATTATTATTTATTGATTATTTATTAACTGTTATGTTTATGTAATGTTATCTATGGACTTTGTGGTGAAGCTTTAAATCCCATTATACTTGTAAAATGACAATAAAAGCATTCAAATCAATTTAATTCAATTAAATTCAATTTACTTCACTTTAATTCAATTCAATTTATTTCATTTCATTTCACTTCACTTCACTTCACTTCAATTCAATTAAAATATCACCTCCTGAAAGTAAAGAAAGAAAGAAAGAATAACAAATTGTACAACATACTTTTTCCCATGCATTAAAAAAAATCCATTGCTGGAAAACCAACAAAATCCACGACACAAACATGTATTTCAACACGTGTAAGTCAGCTTCTTACAGGTCTCAGAAACCTGTTAACCGGTAACCAGCTGCAGGAACAACGTGCCTAAACAAGACAGTTTATGAACTGACTCAGCATTAACGGTCAAAAATGTATCTATAAAGTTCCCCATAGAGTTACCGAGAGAGCATAATGACACAACATACCTTTCAGCGTCACACATGCTAAATCCGAATAAAGATGAAAATGTCCGGTTAAGTATAAACTGTCTCTCATCAGCTCAGCTAGATTTCCATAACTTGCAAAAACTCAGAATATGAGGGCAGAGTAGGTTTGTGTGATATCATAAAGTAGTGTACTGAGTCCGTTTAAAATGTGCAGCCTGAATGTGTGCGAGCTCAGCGTTGGTATGCAGCCACACATGCATTTGTGTCTGTCTGACTGTGAAGGTGGTGGAGTGGGGTGGAAGAAGAGGGAAGTGAGGAAGGTGGCGGATCATAGAGGTTGATCAGCCAACTTACCCCTCAGCTAAAAAGATTGTTGGGGGGGGGGGGGGGGGGGGGTTGGGGGCATTTGTGAAAGGGCAAGAAGAGGAGGAGGAAAGATACCAGATGATTTTTTTTATATATATCAGTGTTGTTGTCTTGGTAATGTATGATGCAGAAATTTCTCACTCATTTTCTGAACCGCTTTATCCTACCATGCATGTTTTTTTGGAATGTGGGAGGAAACAGAACTACCCGGAGGAAACCCACACAGGCCTGGAAAGAACATGCAAACTCCACACAGGTGGACCGACCTGGATTTGAACCCAACACCTCTGAGCTGTGAGGCCGACGTGCTAACCACCTGCTCCACAGATGATGCAGACATTATTAAATATATTCTGATATATTTAACGTAAACTAAACTAAGAAGTTGTGACCAATTTTTCAAATGCTTTTTTTGGAAGTGTGTTTTTTTTATATGCATTTTTCGTCCTTTGATAAGACTGAACTCAAGAACAGTTGTCCAGACGACTTCTAATTCTGAGGAAAAAAAATGTTTTCAAAGGCTATTGATGCTCTAAGCATTTTTTTTTTTGACAGATTCAATACAGAAGGTATCGCTATAATTTATTGGCAGAACTCTAAAAGATAACTATTACTGACTGATTGAACCCAATACAGTGAAGTTCACAGACTATTTATTCATTCTAAACTGTGCATATAAATGGTTGTATTCTGTTGTGGGGCAAACAAAAAGAAGCCCGACTTGAATTTTTGAAAACGGTTATAATCTAAGGAATAGCCTCCCCTTCTTTGTAAACATTCAAGACCAGTGTGGAGGAACCTGTTTGTGGATGCTACCATGCTGGTATAAGGACTAAAAGCTAAATCTCCTCGAGGCTGTTAGAGGGTTGGGACATCCGTTATTCTGTGTCCATTAAAAAAAACTTAAACCTCGGGTAAATCCCAACCAAACACATAATCTGTACTACATGTAGACTTTATGGTTTGGCTTTTTCTATTTTCAAAACAATATATAAATGCCATTCAGTTAATGTGGTTCAAATGACAAAAGATGTAATTCCCAGTCATCCATTTTGCCATAGCTCATGCTTAGGGGAATTAAATTCAGTCCCCTGAACATGTATCACGCACAGACATGTCTAGGACTACTGTTATTCCTGATGAAATACGCTCTTTGGAAATCGCTATTCATCATGACACACATTTGAGGTTACAGAAGGTACCTGAATGAGTCACAGGACAATTGTTTTTACTCGTGATTGTTTGTGCACAGAGATGCAAACATGTCAGTTAAGTGCTTTAATATTTTTACTCGACAGTTAATTTCAATGTGGAAATTAAAACGCATAGCGAACCTTTCAAATTTTAAAAGCCCTTTTGAGTATTTTTTGAGTGAGAAACTACCAGTAGACCTTTTTTTCTTCATTCAGGGTTTACCTTACTTCCTGGATTTAGGCATCAGCACCTCTGCAGCCGTTGTGAAGATATGCATCACAGATGATGAATACATAAAGGATATAGTATGTATTGATATTCCCTTTTTAAATTGAACACAATTACCATTACAAATATCAATGAAGCATTTCAATTATGTGAAAAGTTAAAAGCTATTGTGGCATTGTACTTATTGTATTGATTGTAGAATATTGCAAATAAAGTCTGTAAAGTCCCTCTCAGGAAATTCTTTTGGATTAGTTCTTTCCGCTCAAAAGAAGGTAAAAAAAAGCGTACTATCTGCACAGCCTAAAGAAATTGGAATAATATATTCATAAATATCTCATAACCAAACTTAAGCTTTAACGAAAATGTAATTATCTGATAGATCAGGCATTGTTTGTAACTTGTCAATGTTGTATCTACCTCTGCAGTTACTTGAAGTTACAATGAGTCATTACCACTAATATTACCAAAGTAGGCGAGAGGGTTTTTTTCCAGTAATAACACAAGGATTTACCCAGGTTATCAGTTTGTCTACCTTTGTATATGACTTGATACTTGAAAGATCTAACATCGTTTCTGGTGTAGGTAACAAATGTATCCCAAGCAGAAAGAGTATGCAAGGATTATTTCTGCCCCCCTCTGGCAACTTGTATAACTTACATTTCCCTTTTGAGTAAGAACGGCAATCTACTCACCCACTTGTGACATCATCAGTACGTGAAGCATTCTTGCTTAGAACATCTCCATCGCTCATGTATCCAGTGACCTCCATGGCGAGCCCATCCAGGTCTGCATCTTCTCCAGGTCTTTCTCCATGATCTCCGCTGCAGAGGCTGCCACTCCTGCCAGCCAGCTGCCGCCTGAGGTGGCCCGGGTACAAGTAACGTCCTCCTTGGCCACCTGCCACACGGCCGGCGTATCCATTCCCCGTAGATGGGGCATCACCCGCTTGAAGACGAGGGCTAGACTGGCCCAGACGCCATGATGACAAAGAGGGCCTAGTCGAGGTTAGACTTAAGATACTTCTCCCACCCCCACTGCTGTTGCTGCCACTGCTAATATCTGCAGTGACGTTCCCATCAAAAGTGGCTTCAAGTGTGCTGCGAAGACAAATTAAATATTATACAAAATTATTTCATTTGGCTTAATTTAAGTGAAATACTCATGTACTTCACACAGAGTATACATTTAAAAATTACTTAATACCTAAAAATAAGTAATTTTATTGTTGCATCTTCTATAAAAAATATTTTAACAGTTTCTAGGTTAAGGATCATGCCATGCTAAATTGTTGATGTTCATAAATACTATAAATTATTGGAAACTAAACAATCCCTAAGCCAAATATGGACAGCTGCATCAATACAGAGGAGCGATGCCACATCAGAAGATGAAAGTCGGTGGCAGAAAACAAGATTATTGCTAAATCTTGACTCAAAGGCAACATGATGGATATGTGTGGCAATCAAAGTCAATTGGTTTCCTCTGAAGAAGTCAGAGATTAGACATGAAAAACTAATACCTGCTAACATAGAATGACAAAGTCTGTTGACCATTAAGCCAATAAGATACTCCCTCAAACAAGTCAACTTGTTCAAAATTCAAACTACTTCGAGTATAATCAAGATTCACTTTAAACAAACACAACAAATATGATTTTCAAACCTTGTATTTTTGAGTTTGCTTAAACATAGACGTTACCTTTGTGTGACCTGAGCTCCGCGCAGGCTAGACATGGTCTCCTCCAGGTTCTGCCGCAGATCTGCAATGTTTCTAACTGTCCGCAACCGCCTTGTTTCTGGGTCTTCACCTGTGCAGAGTAAAAAAAACTGCTTAATTCCAAGTTATAAATGAGGAAGGACAAAAGACTGCTGTGAAATTAATCACCAACCTGAAAGATCCTCAATGGAGGTCTGGTTGTTTTTGTTGAAGGCAACATCAGCACCTCTTCCTACTGAGCCAGATTCGTTGCTCATAAGTCCCTCGCCATCAGTTTGGGATCTACACGAACATATGTCAAAATACACAACGCATAAAATACTGTGCAATTTAAAAAAAACTGATATTCACAAAAGGGTTATAAATCTGATTAACAATTAAATCTGCTGCATTTCCCGTCTTGTGACTGGGTCCATTGTGAGCAGCTTAGTCTCAAACGCCATTCAATTGTGTAGATGCATCAGACCTTTGACTTTCATGACAAGCACTACTAGTTGCTTATTCTTTTAAAATTCACACAAAATGTCTCAAAGGAGTAAGACTGGTCGAAGCCAGCGATGGTGATTTTTTTAATGCTAAGAGCAAAGAACATTTTTTGTTTTTGTAGTGTATTCAATTCAACATAAATTGAAACTTGTTGTATTTTGTTGTAGGTTTACGAACATGTGTTCGTATATTTTGCCAGATGTTTTCTTTTTCCTCTAACCTATGCTCACTTCTACAATTACAGTCCAAATGATGCTATAAGTCTGTAGGTGTGAAAGAGAATTCTGAGTACGTGATGCAACAAAAAAGTGAATGAGCTCACCTGTACATGAAAGGTGCCACAGTGGCCATGTTGGGGTGGCTGTGGTGCTGTTGGGTCTGAGGTAGCTGGACACTGACTGTGTTACTGGCCGTACTTTGTGTGTTGCTTCCTCCGGCCACAGAGGCAGAGCCAGTCTTACCCTCTGTAGCAGAAAGGCTGCAGATTGTGCTTTTGCTGTCCTTTTCCAAATGACTTCGGTGCGTGAGCAGACCAGCGCCTAGCCTCATGCTGCGTGGTCGCTCCCCGGTCTCCTTCGTCCCCATTGAAGAGGTTGTTTTCCCCCCAATTCCAGGAATTTTGCCTCCTGGCTTTGGTATTCCGCTGTGTGCAGAGGTGGCATGTTCCTTTTTGGCAACTTTACCCCCTTTGGGAATGAAGCTGGCAATTTTTGAGGTCTTTTTGTTGGGGCTGTCTATGTCTCCACCTACGGATGTCATCTCCTCCTTGGGCTCCTCTCCTCTGAGTTCTGTCCTTTCTTGCAAGGTGAGACGTTTGCCCACTTCCTTTCCTTTTTCCTTTTCTTTTCCCCGCTCCTTTTCTTTCTCATGGCCTTTGGCGGAGCTCTTTTTGGCAGTCAAAGCTTTGCTAAAAGTGCGCTGGGCAATGCCTCTCAAGGCCATTTTGGGGCTGCTGGCAGTATTGGCAACATTAGCACCTGCAGAGGGAGGAGCTCCATTTCTGGTTGCATTCATTCCCGGCCGGAGATTGCCATCAACTTCCTCAAGGGGGTCAGTATTTGAGCCAATCTCAGCTTTCTCCACCTGCCCTGCTATATTCTGCATGCTGGGTGCAGCATTGTCACCTTGGGCACTTAGTCCATTGAACGAGGTGGAGGATTTAGAGCTTCCTTTACTATTAAAGAGCTTAAGCTTCTCTAGCATTGACTTTTGCGTGACAACTTTAGGAGGCGCTTCAGATCCTAAAGTAACCTTACAGGAGGGCTCCTTCTCCTGCTTTGTGGATTGCATGGCAGACGAGGGGATGCTTGTGGAGGAAGGAGTTGGAGAGACGTGTTTAGAGCTCATGGATTTGCTCCTCCACGGCTTGCTGCTGCTACTGTTAGGGTGGGGAATGGAGGTGGAGGGCGAGGATGAGGAAGAGGTGGGCAGATGCAGGGCAGAGGTGGCAGGGATGCTGGTGGAGGAGCTGACTGTCACTGAAGACAAAGCCACATTTTCACTTGTTATCTGGGAAGTCTGTGAGGCCATGCCATCCGAAGAATCTGCACAAACATAAATGTGAGCCATTATTATGTAAAATATATGGCTGTGAATGATCTACGTTGGAAATAAAAGTGTGAATAAGATTTTCCGGTGACCAAATGCTGAGGGAACGTTTTTTAACCCCAATCGGACTGGCCTTATATGGCCTGAAGTTGCTATGAGCTGGTGTTTGCAAAATGGCCCATTACTTTACTTTGAGCAAGCCACCAAAACTGTTAAAACATTCTTTTGCACTAACAATGACAAGACCCCAACACAAACTGTTTAATAAAAACATTGAAGAGCTTTGTCAAGCACTTTAAAGTCTGGCCAAACATGCTGAGCTCGAGAGCAGCGTTACTGTCCTCACAAGACTTGCACTTATATGGACTGTTTTGGTTAAGCATCCCTCAATGTTCAGTTCTATTGTAAAATCCAAAGATCAGTGACGTCAACAAGAAAGAAAACCGTTGAAATGACTGCTGTTTATAGTGACTCCTGCTGCAAATTACCCGTCCAAGAAAGAAATTTGGACAAATCTGCATCTGAACTCAGCTGCGGCTTAACTTACGAAAGACAGACAAGGGCTGCACACCGTGTGAGCGTGTGCAGCTGAACTACCAACAGCAGCAATATTTGAATATTCAAATACCAACGGCATGCCAGAGGAAGGATTTATTGGCTCTCATGGAGGGTAGAGTAGGCCTTAAGTCTTATTTAAATAAATACATGAACAGTCAAATAAAGTTGGGATTTGCATGGCACAGCACACAGCCTACTTGTTTACCTGTTTTCATCTCTCTCCTCTTCTTTTTATTTTTAAAAGGCTTTTATTCCTCCTAATTGGAAATTGTTTAGCACTTAGTGAGAACAGTCCTGAACAATACCAGCATTAGGAAGTGTTTAGGGCCCAATTAGCCATGCTAGCAGCTAACGAGACTGAAACTGGGTCAGTTTGCCGATCGGTGCCATCTCACTGGAACGGGCTGAATGAGAGGAGTACAAACTGTGATTATGGAGCAGGCAGAGGGGAATAAAAAGCGCTGCTAAGGCAGGTTCGGGATGAGTGAAACCTTGATCTGGGTCAGGGATCTTTCTGTGCTGTCCATGAAAGGGCTCATCTCAGAGTGAAAGTCATGGATGAACTGTGGACATTGGGACAAATGGCTGTTGTCATGACCGAAGCCAATGTTTAGGACTGCTCCATTTAAGCTGCCATGTATAGACAAAACTAACCAATCATTAGTATGCGTGTTCTGATATGACCGGATCTGCTTTTTACCAGTATTATATTAAAGTTGCCAATTTACATATATTTTCGGTTAACTTCTATTACACGTGTTACAAGTTTCAGGGAAAAAGCTTCCACTCTGGAAAAACAAACAATAATGGCTATAATATGGCCAAGAATGGATCAGTGACCTAGTGAACTTTAGGTGCCTTCCTGCCGGAAGACATCTTGAAAGAATTACACCTCAACAGCTTAATCGTAGCAGTCATTAGAAATTAAACAAAAGTGCTGAAAATTACATGGAAGGGTTGCTCGAGGGAATCCATTTGCACTTCCTGCCAGGTCTAAAACACGTCTCCCAGTTCGCCAAGCCTATCCTCCCACGGCCTCCGGATAAAATCACAACATTTCAAGTGAACAACCAAAGTTAACTTTTCAAAGTACTTTTTTTAAACCTTGTCTCATACACTCACTGTTCTTAAGTGTTAAAAATCATGATCTGTCATCCAAGTGTCAACATGAATGCAGCTTGTGTGAAGGCAATTCAAACAGCTAAAAGTGTATAATCTCCTAACCTTAGTTGCCAGACCAACTACAGGCCTTGGAAACTGTGTGACCACTCCGTAAACAAGCAATAAATTAGTTAGCGTTAACATCGTTTGACACTTTTTAGACATCACAGGCGGCCCCTTTGCTCACACGGTCGTCTTGGTCATGAGACATTAAACCACAGCTTTTCAGTTAGGGACCACAATGATGGTCACACATGGCCTTACTGGAAAACAAGTTGGGAAGATTTTTTTACGTGTTGCAGCGGGTGAGTGACGAATGTGTGTTTTCTCTTCAGTTAGCTCACTAGCACCTTGAAATGGCCAAAGGTATTGAGCCACTATGCTGGAAGATGAGTTTAATGTGCATTCACTGTCTTCTTGATCAGGAAATAAAATCCTGAGATAGATATTGGTGCATGACTGTGGAACATTCTTCCACACCAACTCCATCAAAGCATGACTTTTTGATCCCTTGGGTCACTAATTCAGTCATGCAAGAACTCAAAATCCTCTAAAATAAAGTTGAGATCATTGCATATTGGTAAGAAAAGGAATAAGAATGGCCAGAATTAGCCATCATCTCTCCTGTTGATTAATTCTTTTTGCAAACATGACCACATTTCAACTATATCACAACTTGATATTGCAAGTGTTTGCTTTATCCTCATGATTTCAGATGTTTGTTTGCCCTCCCCCCGTCTCACTGCTCAATCATTGTGCCCTCAAAAGTGAGAGGGACAGGCAGCCTTTGTTTGGAGACGGAAAAACTTTGAAGAGTTTCTCCACATGAATTAACTCAAACAGTGACATTACAGCCCATTAAGAAGGCTATTCATTGTCCAAGGGAAACAGCTTGATAAATTAACACACACACACACACACTAATGCATGTGTATACATCAGCGTGCACTTACTCAAACACAACACAGACAGGTCTTTGTCACCCAGTTTCTGTCATTTTGTTTTCATGCAGTTCGAAGGAGAAGACGCAAGCCACTTTCACTTGTGTACAGCCAGAAGGTAAGTGACTCTATTCTGGTGTCAGAGCCAATGTCACGCAGGCTGTACTCACTGGGCAACCATTATAACCTGCAGGTGTCCACCTTACCATCTTAACCTAACACTTCTCTGTGCATTTTTAACCATTTTGTAAAGAAATGCCAAAAAAATATCATGTTTAGTAAACAACTACTTCCAACTGTAAAAACCCAGACACACTCCACATGTAGGCATTTCAACAAACCTGTAAAACTGACTCAACCTGCTTAAGAAAGTCCCACTAAGCTCTGAAATAAGAAAGACAAATCAATTTTCCTGCAAGTGTAAGTGAACCAACCTCATAAGTGCGCTACGATGTCCAAGAAGAGCTGAGAGAGAGGATGGGCAGCAGAGTGCCAAGCTACAGCCGACATCCTCAGGCTCAGAGGGGTGGCGTGCTACTCAAAGGGGGAGGGACTTGGCATCATGTCAAAGTGGGGGGAGAAGGGAGGGCAGACAACCACTGATGAGCAGTCTCTGTTCTGCCAGTCAAAGCTGCTGCTGCTTCATAGAACTTTTTCCACAACTTAAGAATTACTTAGTTTCAAAGCCTTTCTAGCCTACATTAAATTTTACGCTCAATTATGGCCTTCTATACATTGTTGCACCTGTATAAAGTCAGGACCCCTTGTTTTATGCAAGGTCATGAGTTTATACTCTTGACACTAACACTCTATATAAAGCCTTGGTCTAGTGAGTAGTCATCGAATATATTTAAACAAGGGTCAAACCGAATACACTGCACTGCAATGACCTTCACTCTGTATTAAAATAATTTAATAAAAGTTTAGACTGGTGCAATGAAAGTTAAAAAAAAAAAAAATGTGCCAAATAATGTAAATGTAATACTTAAGATGTACATTTCCCATCCCAGTCATTTCTGCTTTGGTATTGTATTGTGGCTTTCCTCTTCTTTTAAACGGATATATCAGTGTAATGGCTGAGACAAAGCCAGTTGAAGAAACAGCAGACATGTCAATGATTAAGGATGCCCAGTATATGGCACTTACCTTTGTTCAGCTGTGTGCTGGCTTTGGTCTTTTCACTGAAGGCCTGGCTGCGTCTGTTCCCAGAGCCACTGACCAAGCCTCGTGGAGTGATCTCACCGCCTGCAGTGGACACTCTCGCTGAGGGGCCGGGAAGTCTGACCAAAACAGAATAAGGAAGAAAAAAAAAAGGAAAAAAAAAAGTGAAATAAATCTACAAATTTACAAATCCCACTATTTGTTGAGAAGGTAATACAGGCAAATAACAAAAAAGTATATGTAAACAAGCACTAATTCATCCATTCTTTCGTTTTGTGCTCCTATCGTCCTCAGTGCAAATACTTTACATAGAATAAATGGAAATAAAACATTTTGACAAATAATTGCACAAGGCAAATAAAGTACATATGGTTAGGATTGCAATGTATTTCAATAGCGAATATATGATATCTTAAAACTTTTACTATAATGTAAGACTTGTGGCTATTTGTCAAGAATCCAACATTGATTCATGAGGTTTTATTCCCATGCAAATGAGACAAAACATTACTTTGACCCACCCATTTCTAAAATGTATAGTAGGTGACACTATTGTCTACAACTAATCTGATTCAAAATACATTAAACTTGATGAAATGTTAATAGATCAGGGTAATATAATCATCGTGAGACTGTCAGGAAGATGCTGATAAGCAGTTCATACATATTATTAATACTACAGCCCTTTCCAAATTGCTTTCCACTTTGACTGACAATGAGTCTCCTTGCAAAGTAATCGGCTTCATAAAAACTGATATGAGCATCATAGAGTCTGTGACTTTAAATATTGAACGATGCCGAGGGGAAAAAATACAGTGGATTGAGAATGGAAAAGAATTGTTGATTTGCTGAAAACTTTGGCCGTATTTTCTCCATAAAAATAACTGAGGGGACAAAACTACCTTTCAAAAGTGCACTAAATCTCAAAAGTAGCAAATGTGTAAATGAAAGTGTTAAATAATGTGAACATCTAATGCCGATGATGTTTCCTTTAAATAACAATCAGTCAATTATTTAGTAAGCTCTTTATATATTATTAATAGATATATAAAATATGTTATATTAATATATATAAGTATCATAGGAGCAAACACTGCAACGTTGTCATCAATTTCTTCGTCTTGTACTAACACATATCTGACAGCAGATGGAGAAATTGCATGGGTATGAGTAAACAGCTTTTTCTGGATGCAGGTGCAATGCAAACGGAATGTGGGGATTGGCAACATGCGTTTATTAAAAAAACATCATGACTAAACATGCATTAATGTAAAAAGCTTTGCATGTCACCCACTGTGGAAGCACATTCCAGACACACAGTCTCTGTTAATTATTAAAGCTGCATTATATGAAGGGAGGTCTTACTTACGACCCCCCACCCGGAGCACACACACCCAAAAGCACGATTATTCAAGGGTTATCTAAAGGTCTTCCACAGTCCATTTAGCAGGCTCGCCAAATGAAGCGTGCTGTTTAACAGGAATGAGGAGTCCCAAGCCCCAAAGTTACACAACCAGCCTAGCACTCATACATTTTAGATGGTGCTTGCGGTAGACAGAACCTGGCCTTAATCAGAGACCCGGAAATAAATAAATGCTTGCCCTTATTTAGGGGGAAATGATCATGCTACTTTTTCTAAGAGTTATAATGAACAGGAGATGCGGGAGAGGAAAGAGAGGATGAACAAAGTCACAGAAGAATGCAGTAGAATCTAACCTAGAGGTCTTTTTCTGACCAAGGGAAAACTTGAGCAGTTTACTCTGAGAGCCAATCCTAGAGGAAGAGACATATGCGAAAGAGGAAGAAAGGTCAGGTCCACATTCATATATGAAAAGATGTGAGAGCAGAAAGAGAGATATGTGATGGATGAGATCAAGTCATGGTGTTGATGAAGACTATTTCATTACTATGCGTACAACTTTAGACTTTGAGGAGAACTTTGGATTGATCTGACATAAGCTTAAAGCCTCACCTGGACTGCATCTCGGCCTGTGCTGCTTTCTGGCTTGAGGGGGCAGGAGTCCCATGCGTAGACTGGCTAAGATGAGCTGGGGCACTGCTCTGCTGGCTCAGTGGAGGGGGGGAGCTCCGAGGCTGCGTTGTCGGGGGGAGGACAGGCTGGGGGTTGTGTCGCTGGGACTGCTGCTGCTGCTGTTTAAAACGGGACAAGCTGAAGAAGAGGCCGAGGATGGCTTTTAGATTGCCATTGCGAATCTCTGAGGGTTAAAGGACAGAGAATTTGCCAGATTAGAATACTTAAAGAATAAAAAGGCAGTGCCATGATGTTGCTTTCGATAAAAGAAAGAATTCAGTAATCAGTAAAACTACTCAAAATGTTCAATAAATTGGGGGTTAAGAGTGAGCACACTTGCTGGGATTTGGAATTTAAATGTGTTCACATGTTACCTCCATCCATCCATACATATTTTTAAGGGGGATCTGGCAGCCCCTCTTGTTCCAAAAACATCTATGCTTATACTGTCATACATTAATTCATGGAGTCTAACCCAGCTAACTATAAGCAGGAGGCAGAGTACATCCAGTCGGAACTGGTCGCCAGCCAGTCTTAGGGCACACAGACAAACAGATGCTCCCAGTCACATTCACATCTATGAAGAATTTAGAGAGTTCGTTTACCCAACCATGCATGTTTTTGGGATGTGGTTGCTGGAGTACCCAAAGAAAACATGCAAACCCCACATTTTTCTGGAACCCGGATTGAACCTTCATCTTAAACTAAATAAGAAAAAGAAGAACCTAACCGCCGCAACCTAACATGACCCAAAGGTGTGAATAAAAGTGTCTAGAGCTTGTTTATCTTTATGTGCTTGACTTTGGCTGGCAATCAGTCCAGACTCCGCTCAGCTAATGTTTGCTGGGAGAGCGCCAGCTCATCTGTGACCTTTATGAGTACAGATGCAATATAATAGATTGATAACTGGAGGGATGACTTCATTTCCAAACTGCTTGATTTATTACATGCAATTCAAAAGTTTTCTCGTTTGATTTACTGGAAACAGAAGCACATGTCCATGAGCACCTTACCCTCAGCAGACAATCCCTGAGTGTTGACTCCTTTGGCTGCCAGGAAACTTAGGCAGACGTCAATGTTTTCAATCTGCATAGACAAACACACACAGCAGCTATAAAAAAGCGACATATGTTGATTTTAATGTGCATATTTTCACTTACTATTTTCTAGCTGTTCATGTATCAAATCACTTATACTGTTGTATGAATATATATATGCGGGTGCCATGCATCCGCAAAGCACCCCCCCCCACACACACTTAACATTTGATGCAATAACTAACTATACAATAACACAGTCAACCATAAAATGAACACATGATCTGAGCATGACCAAAGTTTTCCAACTGTAGTTTTCACAAAGCAAACACAAAGTGCACTCGAAGAAAAGCACTGGTGGAGTCCCTGAAAGTTATTATAGTATGTAAATGTGGAAAAGTATCAGGACAGATGTCAAACTGAACATTTAAAAATGTTGTGTGACATTAACATAGGGTAAAAGGGCACACAATCATGATAAACATTAAAACATATTTAGGACATGGATATGTGTCACATAATGTAGGAATAATCTGCACCTATTCGATATTATAAATCCATAGCTCAAGAAAAGATAAGATTTATGAAGCAAGTGTTTTTTGGCAAGGGGGTTTAGGTGAGCAGTTTGTCATCTCCGTTCCAACACAAATTGCCAGTTGCTGTTAATATGAATTCTTAAGAATAAATAAAATAAATACAAATAAATACAATAAATTCATATGAATGAATTATTAAATATGAATTTCTTATGAAGTAATTTTCTGCATTTGGTTGGGTCCACAAATAAATAAATATTAATGGCATAGTGTATATTTTAAGTAAGAAATGTACCCTCAGTTTTTAAATGTTGCCTTATTTTGATACTACCTTATGAGGACTTTACTGTTTAGTTCATGAGCACCTGACGGATAATGGTGAGTGAATATTTTGGCTTCTTAGAGAGTTGAGACAATAACGTAAGACGTATTTTCAGTATGTGACCTCTTACTGCAGAGCAGCTGTTTGAGTGGCTGACATATGACGTCAGTCGAAGAGGGGCAAGTTGGAGCAAGAGAAACATTTTAAAAATGGCCATTTATAATGTTGCTGAATAACTCTAACAAGCTACACTACAGACACTCACCACAGCAGTCCAACAATGACACCCCAACATAAGATAACTGTGTGTTGAACCTGTGCCACACTTCTGGATAATAATAACTCAGCAGCTAGAAATATTGAATTGCCTCACAGGTGGCTGAGGTAATAATAGCAAAGATATGGCCCTGAATTTTCCTAACACATTCCATTTAACGTTTTGGCATCTCTACAGGCACCAAAAAATAATTGGTTTGCCATGTTTCTAATACATGATCAAACACTTAGCCCTTATACCCTCTGCAGCATAGCATCAGGCTGGCAGGTAAGTATACCAAAGACGAAACATTAACTTGCCAATGTGTAAATGCATGTGAAGAAATAAAAGTCTGGTGCTGAATGTTAAAAGTATCATCCGAATAGATATTTATTTTATTATTATTCATAATGAATATGTTTAAAGATGAATGAATTGCAAGAATTATAAGTAGCATTAGACATAACCAACTATCTCTAACAGAGAATTGTATTTTGTTAGCACTACTAATAGTAAAGCTGGGTTCATTTTAAACATTACCTTCCACTCAAAAATGATGACAAACAGGGTGCAGATTTTTAAAATGACAATAAACAGAAGTTAAAGTCTTTTCCTATAGACTCAGAAACGCCTTCCCTGACGCAAATTGGAACACATTTATATTCATTTAACATGCCTTGAAGGGTGTTTTTTTCTGCTCCTGTTTTTTATCAAGTCAGGCAAATGAACACATAGTGCTTGTTCTTCCTATGCGGTTCAGGCTCAGTCCAACACCCCTTAACGCTGTTACAGAACATTTTCCGTTAATTCATTCTGATAACATGTCCAATTAAAGTAATTGCATGTATGTCTTAATCATGTATTAAATAGGGGATTCTTTTCTGAGAGCCAATGGAATTTTTAAATCCTCATAGCGAAATGCAAGCAAGACTTGCTCCAACTTTAAGAAAACATACATGCTAAGGTCTTTACATGCCAAGAATATATGGGCCATCTGGCAGTTGGTTGAGTATTTGTGAGCTTCGTTGGCCATGTTAATAATTTGGTTAAAAATGAATTCATTTGTACCAGTTTGATGTTTTTTATTAAAGTACTCTGATTTTGGGGAAATCTTTTCACATTGCCTTTTATTTGTTAAGATCTAATAAAAGTAAAGGAATGTGGCTACTCTTATCTAGATTTTTAGGACAACACTACATACTGTTACACAACTTTAGCCTGGGGCTTAAGAAATACAGATCGACTGTGGGTGTTAAAGAAGCAGCAAGTTGGTGGAACTCTGTTCAATGAGGAGTCGACAGCTGAAAAAACAACCACTCCAACTCAGATAGCCAGCATGATAATGATTAAAAAAGAATGAGAACAGATCGAAGTCATTTATTCAATTCACTGGACGTAATTCCATGTCTATTCATTAAGAGAAAGAGATTAAACTAAGTATTGGTAATTGGCAGTGGCTTTTCGAGCTTTTGAGCACTCAAGTCCCAAAGCAATGACATCAAGTACAGCATTCGTTGCTTTCTAATCCACACCAATTACTTTTGCCAACAAAACCCTTAAATTGAGTGTGTGTGTGCGCGAGCGTGTGCAACTAACTGTTCAAACAGTTGTGAATGTATGCATTTGTGTAAATGTGCGTGTGAACGGATATGCCTTTGTGGGGGGCATTTTTCTCATGGTTTTGCTAGTTGTGTTTTTAGAGCACACAAAGCAGACATTTGCATAATGGATTTTGCATGTCCTGAACCTTTTTCCCAATATTAGAAAGCCCAAATAAAATGAAGAACTAATGGTTTACATCTAAGAATAAAAATGTATATTTAGAGCACATTCCTAGACTGACATAAATAGATATTTGGCACTAGAATTTCATTCAAACTTTTTGAAAAATGCTTTTTAGACAGCAGTTAATTGCTAGTACATACATGGAGGATGAGAAAGAGCTGGGCAGTTTCTTAATAACTCATTGGAGTTGTATTTGTGCTATAGTTAAGCCAAAAAAGTAATGGTGCTATTATTATTTAGATTCTGATAAAAGGCAACCTACTAAAGCCTAGGCCACCCAGCGCAATTTTCCAAAGTTTTTATGCACAAGTTCAGATGTGATGTTGGTCTAAGTTATGAATTCCCACAATAATAGTGTGGCAGTAGTGAGGACAAAGATGGGCCCCAATAATCTATAAACTGTTGTAACACTACATATTAAGACACAGCATTACAGATAAAACAAAATGAGAACTTTTGGGTTTTCAAAAATATGTTATATGTCAGTAAATTGTGACCGGTGCACCCCTAATAGCAATCAGTATTTTTATCTTAATGAGGATTCAGATTGATTCTATTGTGATTTTTTATAATGATTACGCTACCTTTTAATTCAAATCTGCACATTTAAATATAGAAAAACGTATTATTCCAAAATGAGAGGGATTTAATGTATAGTACCACTATTAATAATGATGACAATGAATTCACAAAACATTGTCAAAGGTGCCACTGTGCAGTCCAAAAAGGAAATAATTGTAATACTACTGAGTGACCTCTGTCATGATATAAAAGACTTCAACTTCCAGAGGGCTCATGACCTCATGATGTTAATTGTAATGACAGAAAAGACTGTAATTTAACAGGGACATACCTAAATAGAAGAAACTGACATTTTAAGCTAAAATAGTCTTGGGATTACTATAGATAGTGTCATGTACGTGCATGTGTGTGCACATTTAAATGACAAAGAGAGCATTAGGGATCAGCTGTGCTTTTTGCCCCCTTCTCAGATGTTAACTATAGAGGTGTGTGTGTGTGTGTGTTTGTGTACGTGTGTGGTTGTGCTTGTCCCTCTCTGGTGCTTTTGACAAGCTTCAGTAGTCTGGCTGGTGGCCAAGAATAGCCCCCTCAGCTGGCACACTGGGCCAATTTATGACCCATCTCTTGCTGTTGAGGGCAGTCCTGCCTCAGGCCTCCTGTATCATTTCCTCATTGGGGACCCATAACAGCAAAAATGTTGAAATCCGACTAGGACCATCCTAAAGGTCATTGTGCACCAACCATAAAATGTTGACAACTAGCCTTCCTGATTGTATTTGATATATTAGATATGATAGGAATGTGCTCAACCAATATAATAACATTCCAAAATTCAAACTATAAGCCAAAGGCAACTTCTTGCCAGCAACTTACAAGACCATAAAGGATAACATTTACCAACCAATAAAAAATGCTGCCAAAACATGCTATACACATATCTTCAAAGTTGTGTGTATTTTCAAGAAAATGTTCACACTCAACCAAGTAAATTTTCAGAGCTTAAAAAACCCTTAAGCATCACTTACCATCTGAGTGCGGCTTTTGGGGCAGCCAATGATGTCATCGATCTTCTCATTAGCTAAGGACAGACAGAAAGAGAGAGGAGGTAGGGAATGAAAAGTATTAGGAAAGAATGAAAAGTGTGTTCAGTGTTTAATATCCTATTTTTCATTCTCCGTAAAGATGTCCATGTGCCCCATCTACACTTTCTGGATGAGTGAGGAGAGCAGAGGTGGTCCAGCTGATCACTCAGTCTCCTTGCCTCCCTGCCTGTTGGGACTTGAAATTCTATCTGGTCCTAGCATATGTCAAGGAGCTACCGAGGACCCGACTGAGATGGGAGTGCTGCACTACTGCTTTCTCGGCGGGGGCTCGTGATGTCAGGGATTCCTTCTGTCCCTTAAAGGCCCAACCCACAACAGCTGAGACAAGGCCATCAGTTCAGTGTTGACAACTGTGCCAACAGGACAGCATGCGCAAGGGGTTCAGCTCAGAAATCATGTGCAAACCACCCACCCTGAGGAGATATATTAATGGTCTTTGATACAGCCTCATTTTTAACAACAAAGGCTGCAAATGGCTACTGAATCCCCATTACCAGAGTCATTATACTTAAAAACACATCATACCGTAGTATTCCAATGATTTCATTATAGTAAATATAACAAAAATAATAGCTTCAATTATTTAGATTGTTTGTTTTCATGGGGATACATTGCCAGCATACTTGTTAAGACGATGATCTAATACGGTATCATTATTTGTATTTATATTGCATGTTAATGTGAGGACTAGGTGAAATCCCAAATGAGAAATTAAATTTACTGTGATGCCATTTAATTCATCATAGCATAAATCCAACCACAAATATATCACACTTAATTATATTGTTAGCACTTTTACAGTGGTGATTCAAGAACTTTAAAATAGTGCTGCTGCTCAACAAAAATTAAGCAATGAAAGTTGCTTTGATCGTGTTCATTTATTCATTCATTTTCTGAACCGATTATCCTCACAAGGGTCGCGGGAGTGTCGTAGCCTATCCCAGCAAACTATTACGGGTCCCAGGCGTGGGACACCCTGAACCGGTGTCCAGCCAATCACAGGGCAAAAGGAGACAGACAACCCTTCACACTCACACATATACCTAGGGGCAATTAAGAGTGTTCAACCAGCCTAATCTACATTTTTGGGGGATGTGGAAGGTTTCCAGTATACCCAGAAAAAACCCACCCAAGCCCGGGGAGAATGCAAACTCCACACAACAAATCCACAACCCAACTGTGAGGCTGTGCCGAGCCGCTTACTTTAACCATGTTGACATTTTGATGTGTTATGAAGCTCCACATTAAGTCCTCATGATCCTAGCTATCATGTTTGTACAGTTTGCTCTTTGTTCTAGTTGAACCAATTAATTGACTACTTTTAATACATGTTTTTTGGGCATGAGTAGACTAGACTAGTATACAGACAACTATCCTTTTTCCTTTCTATACTATTTTACAGTAAGACACAAAACTATTTAATGATGTTTTGTGATATAATATTGTATTATCAGATAACATATTCTTCCTCTTTTGTGAGGACTGATCATATCTTTTGTGTTTAGACTTAAGTGTAAAATATTGGTGCAAACATTAGGTCAGGCTATGTTGGTATTGTGAGCACACAAAACGCAGAAGCCATTGCTTCAAAATGTAAAAACAAAAAAAAAGTTTTAGGACACATCGGGGTTCCTGACAGCCAATTTTAACCACGTTATTAAAAGCACATTCCATATCAGGCAACTTTTCTAAACAAACGGTGAGCACTGCCATCTCATTTTAAAGTGTAATGTTACCTGATTGAACTGATTTTACTGACCCTAGCTAAAATTAGTCAAATTCTTAAAAATAGGATAAATGCCGCACAAACAATTATCGCAAACTAACACAAGGCTGAAGAACAAGGGAGTGAATGATGGGAATTTATTTGTCTGAATGTTTTCCCTTGGCATAACAGTCACCCCCCATCTAATCAACAAAAGCTCATGAGAACTGATGAAGTCTGAAGTGGAGGTTTAAACCTTTGGTATGACTGTTCTAAAAATGAAAAAACAGCTCCAGTTTCTTCGGCATTGTGTGGGGTAAAGTTACTGCAACGGACAAGAAAGACACACAAAAAAGGGTGTTGCAACAGGTGAAAAGTTGTTTTTAGTTTGTTGTATAGAGAGAATCACATTCGAACAAGTACACACAAAATATAGCGGTGCTAAATGTCTTCTTTTGAATTTAACTACTAATTAGGGTTCAACCAATTTGCTAAATACTCATATATAAATAGGTTTTACCGTGGGGGCAAGAGGTCTAAATTTCAATGGCACTTGTTTTTCTTAATTGAATTATTAGATAAATATTGTTAGGATTTGAAATTCAAAGATTAAGACTTGAGACCTGTCAGTTTTGAACTGGAACAGGAGGGGAACAACTTGAGACCTGTCAGTCTTGAACTGGAACAGGAGGGGAACGACTTGAGACTTATTTGTGAATTACAGAACAATGAGTCCCACTTTTACTGTACACATTACTCTGCACAAATTCCTGGTGCTATTTAACCCTGAGGAAACCATAAGTTACGGAAATAGCAAATACATCAGCCGGCCTTAGACTTAACTATTAGAGTCAATGGGGTTGGAGAAATAGGCATCGCAACATACACGAACGACCCCATCAAAAACCTTAGTCATGCAAACAGCTCAGTCCAAGCAAGTAACATGACACAGACAGCATAACGTTCTTTTCTTATGAAGAGTCACATGCTGACTCGAGCAAAATAATAGCAGCGTTTCTTTTCAGTGACAAACATAATAAATCATTTTGAATATCAAATCAGTGTAATAGCTGTAATATGCTGAGTTATAGTCAGCTGATGCTGGCCTACTTCTGCCAGATTGCTGGCGGCAGACAAGATGACTGTCAGAAGATGAATAAACTAACAGGACTAATGCTGACATCATCAGAGTGGAGGCCCAAAGAAAAATGCAACTATTCATTTTCAGGCGTGCCAGCACCCAACAAAACAGAGATAAAATCATCACAGCACTAATTTCCAAATAGTTGATAACTTTTCAGTTTGTGAAAGGGAGGATTTTCACTTTTATAATATTAAACACAGCATTAAACCGATTAGTGTGTGTTACAAATTCAAAAAAAATGTGCCTCTCCTTACCTACGACCTGTATGATCTCAGCAAGGAGTACTCCATCTGCAACATCCGTCTGAAGGTCCTTGATCAGACGCTTGTGTCCAGACTTGGCAAGGTAATGGTTGGCCCAGTCTGTGTAGATCTGCAGCAGGACAAATAAGTGACAAAACTGCTTAATCGCTCAGTTATGAGCCAACAAAAGCAAACAAAAAGAACCAGTCTTGAGAGGATATGCCCCTGTCACATCCTGCTTCTCTTTTAAACAGCATCACCACTTGAAAACTACATTAGGCATAAATGGTGGAAACTGTTTTATGACGCTAATAAAATAACAACACAGTTGAACTGAGCAGAGAGTAGCCTTCTCTCTTTGTTTGGAGCCCGATCCGGCATATATCTTCGTGGTATTCAAATTGGGGCCATTGTGCTTAGCCAGAGCATTCATCTTGGGAGCACACGGCGGCGCCTTTCAATGGGCCATGCTGACATCACTCTCTGGGGACAAAAAGAGACCCTTCATTGCCTAGAGGGAGGAGGGGAGGGAGCGGAGCAAGCATGTGAATAATCTGAATAGCGTCCTTCGTAATTAGTTGGCGAACTCACTTTTTCTTGTTATTACTGTATATTTATTTTCTATCAGTATGTTTAGTTGTACCCCAACATTCAAAAAGAAAATAAAGAGACAAAGCTTCAGGAAGAGAATTAAGAACCAAACTTTCAATTAATTAGCTTAACAGAAAGCCCCCATGTGAATGAGCTAATATTGCGTCTTAATTTTTGGCATCACAGTATTGTATGTTGCAACTTCATCCATACAAATAAAGTGTTAAAACCCTATCTAAGTTTCTCTCACTTTCACTATGTGCAGTGCAATCACCATAAATTATACTGCATATTGTATGACCCATTTTTAAACATTTTGCTCCTATTTTATAACAAGTCAAGTGACAGGCAATCAGTCATGTTTAAAGGAGCAAAATGTAAGATTTCCACTTCAATGAATATTAAATGGCCCTAATAAGGATCAGTTCTTTGTCGTTGACCAGGTTGCCACAAGTCTCGAGGGCGTAGAGAGTCACCTTTCCAATATTAGCCTAGAGCCTAGGCTATGTAAACTAAGGTTGCTTGCACGTTTACAGTCAGAATCACTTTCTTATTCAAATGACTCAGAAGCAATTGTGAAATTCAGAAACAAAACAAAGATATGAAAAGAGAGACGCTTCGAACAATGGAGAAAACAGATAACAAAGTGGCACAAATTATCGAAAAAAGATGCCCTTATGAATTTTTCTACATTACTTTCCTGTATAGTAAATTGAAATTTGGGATATGACTGAAGTTGGCAAGCCAGCTGATGTTGTAGTGGTTCACTCGGGTGACTCTAGGGCGGGTAAGCGTGGGCTCGATCACTGCTCGGTGACGGTCTGAGAGTAATTGGTTGTTTGTTCTCGATGTTTGCCTTACGACTGACTGGCAACCAGTCTAGGGTGTAGACCCCCTTTATCCGAAGGTCAGCTGGGATAGGCTCTACCATATGGAAAAGATTTTCCATTAAAAAGTGCTTATATGACAACCCAAAACACGGTAATGTTGTGCACTTCAATCCAGGTTGAAATAGCATTCTTGGCCACCAGTCTTACACATTGCTCCTTTAAGTCACCAGATATCTAACTTTTTTGTGATGAGGGCAAAAATATATTTTGGGTAGATAGTGTTTAAGTGTGCTGCAGTTTGAGGTGAACCAATGCAGGTTGTACCCCACGCCTACAGCCTATAATTAGCTGGGATAGTCTCCAGCACCCTCGTGGCTAGGATAGGAGGCACGATGAATGAATGAGTGTTTATGTGTGGAATTGTGCAGTAATGACTAAGAAGCCTAAAATTCAGATCAGAACCCCTGAAGTGCATGGGTAAAATTCTTGCTTCTAGTTACATATATACTTAAATAAGAACCAGTTTTCAGGTTTACAGGATTTGCACGGTGAACCCTTCCGATGACTATGCCCTCAGTGAACCGCAGTATAACCTACAATCTTGTGATTTTCTTCTTCCATTTCTAATTCAAGTCTATTGAACTGAATGAGTGTGGAGCAATTGAAGGATCATGTGGCCACACAACACCCACAGTGATGCATGGCACGATTTTGGCCCTTATTTCACTTGTTTAAACTGTAAACAAAGCCGGGCTTTTCCGTTGTGCTACTCAGTAGATGAATCACTGCTGCGCTGATGGTGTGCTACAGGTGTGCACTTCAAAGCAACTCAAATGTATTCACACAGACTCACCTTACTTTGTTGCAGTACAAGACCGCACATTAGCCACACACCCCATCAGAATGACGTTTCTATCGGACGGCTTGTTAGAAAAAGACTTAGTGCCATGTAGGGTAAGATAAATCCTTCACTGCAGGATTAGGCCCAGTGCTTTCAATTCACACACAGCTTTTCATTGGCCAATAGAAAGCCCAATGTTCAGCAGCCATTCTATATGTGTGTGTGTGTGTGTGTGTGTGTGTGTGTGTGTGTGTGTGTGTGTGTGTGTGTGTGTGTGTGTGTTTTCATGTTGCCTTCCTTTGAAGTAGGTTCAGGCCAGTAAATAGAAGAGTTGGCTTGTAATTAAAAATGAGGTGAAATGGGTAGCTGCCAGTCACTGAGTAAGGAAACACAGGAGAGTAGCTCAGCCCATGGGGGATAAAATGAATGGTCTGGTCAATTAGTTTCAGAAGAAGAACGGCAAGTCACAACATTCAGCTTTTAAAACTCTGTCAATTATTGCTTTCGTTGCAAAACGGGTGGTTTTAAATGGAGATGGATGCCTCATGTAGTGGATAACATAAAACATAGCAGAGGCATTAGGTCACTTTTTACATTAATGGCTGAACCAACAAAAATATTGAATGTTATCACCTCTAGTGAATATTAAGTTAAAGAATATTAGTGAAGAATGCAATTTAGCCATGTCTCATATTAGCCAACATGAGACTATGGATTTATCTGAGATTGGTTGTATTAAATGTCATCACAATTAAAATATATGCCAAAGTAGCATTGTGATGACAAAAATAATGATCACACATTCACCATTATAGCTCCATGCATCATCATACGTTATTTTGACGCAGGAACCAGGTCTCCTAGAGGACGGGGCACAGTGTCAGTGCGCCCCTGAAGCCCACAGCTAAAATACCTATACAATAGGCTGATTTTGTTTTTAAACAAAGCAGGAGACAAATTACCAAACTAACTGATTTTTTTTACAACTAGTGATAAGCACTGGTGCATCATTCATTGAGACGCGGATGATACGATACACAAATATACAAGTCAGTCTAACATCCTGGCGCTAACCCTGTTTGCAGAGTCACCAGGTGTGATGTGAGATACAGAGACTGATGACTCATGTACTGCGGGGTAGCTTGGGATGAGTAAGTAAGGAAGGCCTTGAGTTGAAGGAGAGATGTGGGCAGGAAAGTACAGTGCCAAACTATAACAGCTCTGAGTAGAATTTGTAGCAACTTAAGTGTAAGGACCTTTGATCTACTTGAAAAACATGCTTGGTCTTGTGGCTAATAATCATATTAATTTCAAGGTCTAGTGGGAGTTTTGCATTGACACATTTTATGTTATCTTCTAACATAAAAGGGAAGCACACTTAAACACAGTTAAAAACAGCCTATTGCTCACGAGAACCTTTTCCAGTAACTGCTCATTCACGCAAACCAATTTTTTCTACCTTGTCTGAGAAAAAGCTAAAAAATCAATCACTAAAGACAAGCATGGATAGGACATTTTTGAGCATAAATCAATTTCCAATTAGGATTCTGTTGCCTGCCTCTAAATATCTACGATGCGGAGACAGCTGGAGAAAACATTATTTGGAACCTTTTGCAGCATGCACTCTTTTCAAAAGTGGCTCCCTTACCACTTTGTAGTTGTGGCAGGAGAAGCGACTGTTGGTCCTGGTCGGTACCCTGAGGTAACTGCACTCTGCCATGTGTCACCTCGTTGAAGACAGGTCGAGGCAAAAACCACTGCAGCTCCAAGACACATGAGTACTTCCTCATGAAAGCGCAGAGTATATTTAGCACATTCCCTCAATCGGACTCGCTTTGAACACTGCTATGTGTTTCGTCATGTCTCCTCAACACACTGGTTCATAGTTAACGTCATTGGGTTAATTGTTCTACTAATTTCAGCGTCACACAAAGGCTAAGGGTCTCAATAGTTAGGAAGGTATACAGTATGTACACTACATGGACTGAAGCAATTGATTTGGGTTTTGTTACCAGACAGATTTCCAAACTCAATGGAAGAAAAACAATAAAATCAAGTCAATTTGGGCGTTAATGAAACGCCAGAAAATAATTATTCTAAAATAGAATGAAGGAATCTAGTTGTGGCTAGCTGCTGTGACTATATTGCCACCAATATATGGTATACTCTGTCTCTGGACCAATTTCAGGTGGCATTGGAGCTTGCTAAGCAAAATGCAGTAGAGGATCCATGGCTGAAAGGATCCAAGAAAAACCTGGTGGTCAATTGTTAAACCTTAAAGTCACATGTTAAATACAAACACTACGCACCTGTGTAAGCCACACAGTTATGTGAAAGTTGTAGAAGCGACACTTGGGATTAAGCTCAGACTCACTAGAACACTGAATTGCTGTCAAATCAACAGATGCGGTTCACACTGAGCTGCTAACATCAAACGCTATTAAAGTTTACAACCTACCATTTGGGACAGAGCGTACAAGTGGAACTAATCAAACTATCTGCTTTGAACAATCTAACACTGACACCATTAGAAAAAGACCACACGAATAATAGCGCTTGTGGCGTTAATAGTTTAGATGTTCACTTTAAATTAGAATTTTGTACTGTATTCTAACTTGAAGAGTGTTTGACTCTGGTTCCCTGTAGCCACATTGTGAAGCAGTCAGAATCTCCTTTCTCTGTACGCTATCATCTCCTTTACCACTAAGCGGCCTAAACTGCAGTTTATTTTCTTTCTCCGGCAGGAAACGGCATGGTTTTCTCTGTGTGGGGCTTATGTTTTCTGTAGTAGACACACATCCTTGTGAAGTGGCTTCAGACCGCAAAGGGCTCGAGCTGTCATGTCGATGCTTGCTCTTAGTTTGGCACATAAAAGCTTTGTGGCTTTGTGAAGCATGGAGACCATAGTGGGCACACAGGGGAGAGACCTAACTACTTGGCAGTGCAATTTGGAATATGGGAAACATCTATCAGAAAGAGACGAGGTTAAAAATAACTGCTGAAGTAAGGAAAAACGCATCTTTCAAAATAGATCCACTTGCACCAAATATGATAGTTTCCGTTTCTCCATTTAGGGCTTCCAAAGTTTATGAATCAATTCAACATCTTTTTTTCTTGGATGGTGGGTGTTCTTTAAAGAAAGAGCAGTGGCATTTTGAGTTTTTATGAGACTGTTTTTGTAAAAGTTGCAAAGATTACAGTTATTATCTGTCGTGTGCTTTATTGCATCCCTTTGACTTCCACACAACAATTGCTTGAAAAGCTTCTAATACAAATTTAAAATGTGTTTTGTCTGAACTGAGCTTCTGAATTCATCCCGGCAGAACGCATAGGACACATTAAAAAAGACTACAAGTTAAAGATCCCTGCAGTTGGAAAATCATAAGTGCTTCTTAAAATAATCTTAATGTTTGTCCTCAAAACAAGCTATCCGGCACAAATAACGCTCATAAGATACACAAATGCAGCTCTATCTGATTGGGTCATAGGGGCATGTGAGCACCTTGAAAGTCAAATCTTCAATAGGTCAGTAGTAGAGCGGAAAGGATTAGAGACATTGATTGCACTTCATAATAAAAAAGAAGGTAATTTTCATTTCAGGAACTGTGTCCACAGGTTCAAGTGTGCAGTGTTGTAATTTCTTATTCATTCTTTGAAAACACAAACACACACACACACACTCACACACACATTGGCCCAATGGCCCATCAACTACAACCCCCCTGTTAGCTATGCTGTGTGGAGGTTAGTGGTGTGTAATTAAAGCGGCCCCTCTTATCAACACATCTTTAGACTCTGTTAATAACCTGCTCGCTTCCATCTCCTTTTCCTCTCTGGCCAGACGCAAGATCCCGATAAGACCCAAGGCTGAGGAACACACAGTGGGAAAGCAGGCAAGAAAAGAAATGTACTACAACTAAGTTCAATTGGATATAGTACTTAGTACAGTATACACTATTAAACTTCCAACTGTATCAGACACACAGAGGCGCTATTACAAATCTTTGCCTCCACATCTATTTTCACCACATGACTGCTGAACACCTGCCTTGCCCAGTTTTTATCACTGTGTCCCAGA
Organism: Stigmatopora nigra; assembly: GCF_051989575.1. NCBI lineage: Eukaryota > Metazoa > Chordata > Actinopteri > Syngnathiformes > Syngnathidae > Stigmatopora > Stigmatopora nigra. Next base: position 12,805,345 of record NC_135510.1, on the reverse strand, counting down.
TCCTGCTCAATATTTAACATCAGCATTGCAAGTAGCACCGAGAAGTAGAGAAAAAAAACATTTGATCTGTAAAACTGCTTAGGAAAGAAAAATGCACAAAAATTAAAATATATTCCTCTTCGGACACTTCTTTCTATCTTAGGACAACTCAGACCAATGAACAGCATGCAAGAACCACCGATTTTAAGGTTTTTCAGGGTGTTGAAAACAGCAATTTTACTGATGAATAAACATCGACTTTAATTCTAAAGAAAACTACTTAATACCAAGCTCAAAAAATGAAATTTGGGAATGACAGGATAAAAAGTACAGACGACAAAAATGTTATGGCTACAAGTTTGCAATAACGGAATATTATTTTAAATCACATACCATTAAAACTAAATGTTATGATACCAAATACAGAGTTCAGCTTACCAGTTTCATTGCAAGGTTCTGTGGATCCAGGCGGCACAGCATCAAACTCATGTTGCTTACAGCAACTTCTTTTACAGACTTACACCTGCCTCACTGGGAGGAGGGCAGCAAGAGAGCCAATCAGGCTCAAGTACCAACCATCATAGAGTGCTTCCAGTGCTTCATATCTCTTTAAAAGCTCCACAGAACTCAATGAGGAAGAGATCCTACGAATCAATGGTGGATGGAGGAATCCAGGAGAGACTTGCAGGTCTGACTAGGAACCAATCGTAACAGAATGCAACTTTCGGAAAATAACTTAAGTGCTGCTCACTAGTGTCCCAGCAGGTCGCTCTAAAGCAGAGGTTGGGAGTGGCTAACACCTAAAAGGTCTCTCCGCCCACTGGTGCACAGTGGAGGGAAAAATAAATACAGAAGGCAAAAGGCAAGAAGAGCGACCTGGCCTCAGCTACCACTCAGACAGGGAGCCAAAGCAAATTCACCAAAGGAGGAAGGAGGAGTGGATCCTTCATTCTGCACCATGCCCCCGCCTCTGAGGACACCCACCGCAACACATTGTACTCATGGTTTTCAATGGACAATTGGTCATATGGGAGGAGAAAGAGAGAAAGAAGGATGGACCTCTTAACCCCCTTCTACCCCTCCCCCGGTGGACAACCCCTCCCAGGGCCAAAAAGTGGTAGAAAGGATATAAAAGGGTGATTGGAGCATCCTCGATAACAGCAAAGAAACTGTACAGCTAGGATCAAAGAGGCAAAAACCTCAAAAACCTCAACAGTGTTTGTTTTCCAAGTTTCTATTTATTTTTCCATGGGCAGTTCCTTTTCGGTAGATTAAAAAAAGTGCTGGGATTTATTTTCTCTTACCAAAGTCGCAGCGTCCCTTCTCTCTGATCAACCATCACTCACGACACACTGCAGCTGTGCATGTGGGTATTTATGTGCATGTGAAAAGAGTGTTCTTAAGTATTTTACTCTATGTGTGAGTGTTTGTGTGTAAAACAGCCCGGGATGCCTTGTGTTTGAGTGTATTCCAGCCCCCAGTGCGCAAACACGCACATACACACCCTGCATGCCGCCAACCACAAATGACAAGCTGAATTTCAAATTTTGGGAAAAGCCCAAGATTCACTAGAAGTTCCCACACTAGCGGGACGCTTGATCACTTCCAGCAGGCTGAACTGAAGAGCTTATAGGCATCAGGAAGTAAAAAAAATAATAGTGTAGCCATGAATAGACATTCATCTGCCAAGTAGGGACGTTGCGTATAACAAAAATAGGAAAGCGGTGATGCCTTAGAGAAATGGTCACGTACCAAATATTCAAAGCACTCACATTTACTCCTATTAATTTTAAACATTAAATCCAGAAAGGTTGGCATTTACAATTTGGTGGACTGTCCGGCCTGTTATGATTGACAACCAGTTAGATCTACTAGAAATGAGAACATGATTATTTCGTGTTTTGAGGAACAAAATTTCAACCATCTAGGAATTACAGACAACACATATTGAACTTGTTTACTTATAAATAAATAACAAGTTTCAGGATCAACAAAGTCTTCATCACTAAAGGCACTAAGACTCTTCCAAATGTCAAAAGTACATGGCAATCTCATGAAAGGTATTTAATGTTCCGAGGAGCAAAGCCACGAGTAGGCTTTGAGATGTCAGCATGATTGTCAAAATAATATACTGTGGAAAAAAACAAATAAACGAAATTACAAGACAGAAAAATAAAAGGGCAGACAATACACCAAGTGTTCTTTCTGTCCTTTGCAATGTTTTACTAATGTCTAATTTAAAACAAATGCAGTCTATTTACACACACAAACAGATACTAGTCCATTATTGCCTCTAGACCCGGCATTGATTTAATGGCTCCGGTAGCAGTAAATATGATGCCATCTAAGTATTGTGTTTAACTGATTTAGCACTGACATGAAGAAACTCATTAAATGGAGTCACCGTGAATAGGGGAGAAAAGGTCCTTTTCACAATCATTGATAAATCGGTGTGGAAGGGCCTTTGTTTTGTAGGATCTCCAACTCGGCTAGCCCAGGGATTGGTGGGTGTGTTAATAAGGGGGTTGGGGTGTCCCTACTACTGGGCTGTGTTGAGTGCAGATGGGGGAGTGGGGGACATATGGAAGTGCCGAGGGCAAAGAGCAAAACACAAAAGCAGGAGGACATGTTCACAGTCAAAGTAGACACTAACTGTGTCTTTTATTGACTTCCTCTCTCGTAGATCAGAATTATTTTCATATAACAGTGACAATACAACTCCATCATCACACGAAATAAATTAGAATAAATCTAGTGTGTATATGTGTATACGTGTGTGTCTCTACTAAGTAAATACATGCCTGACCACAACATCTTGTATACCTGACAGGCTACTTCAAATACTCAACCATTACACGGAAGGATAATACGAGACAGTAAAAAATTATTAGACGTTTACCTTTGAGGTATACAGTGGTATAAAATATTCATTATGCATAATAATGAGTGCTAATTGCATTTGAAATGTTTCCCAAACTTAATTAACAGAATACGAAATATGAATCAAGTACATATTTTTAGTTTCTTCTCCTTTATCTCAAATCAAATCTCACTCTTGCTGCTGTGTAAAATAACTAGAGACCAAAGAGTGCTTCCTTATGAAAACTTGCATCCATCCATTTCTTTACAGTTTTATGGTCCAGGAAACCTACAGTATACCCACAATTGGTCACCAGCCAACTTCGGCCATGTAAACTTACTGAGCAGAAAAGTAAATAAGTGAGTGTGTAGACACTTTGCAAATGAATATACACATTCAGATAGCACTTTTGCACGGATGTGATGGGTGTTAGAAGAAGCATTGTATTACCCATTTACTGTTATTGGTCACATTCATCAAAGAATGATAATGACCCTCTTCTCCTCTAAATTCTGAAATCACTGACAATGAACACATCATATTGTCTTATGTGGACATCTGTGGTCCATGTATGGCAGAAAACCCTGGGGCAATTTATGTACATTAGTCTCATTTTTTAAAGTTGCAGGATGAAATGAGTTCAATTCCTACGGGAGGTCATCCACTTATACAACCAGTGTATTATTTTTGTCATAAGCTTATCTTGGTTTCTTTTCCAGGTCTAATGTACAAAAGCAATGCTTTTCACAAAATGGTATTTTTTTGCATATGTAGGTTACCACACATGCTCTCAGATGCTTTGTTGAATCAAATTTAGGGATAACAGCGACATTACTGGTTTTCTGCCGGGTCCATATGCAGAGGTCATATTGCTTTACAAGCAGTCTCTTGGCCTGAGGTGACCTTGGCCACGGGCCTCTTGGGAGGATGACTTCAGCCAATGTGATATCCAACCCTCCTTTCCATGGCTCCTTTTTTCACACCGCCTTTCACGTCCATACTGAGATGGATCTGATTGCGTTAGTTTGAGCGCCTCTGTAGTTCATTTCCCAAGGGGCGCCTCTCACAATGACCCTCCTGTCTGCACCATTGGGCTGCCTGCGCCACAACGTAGTATATCGAAAGCAGAGTACAGGAGAAATTGAAGGCGGGAAGGCACCTTGGAGGGGAGATCAATGAGAGGATGCTTCACTCAGGAGAAGCAGATGCCCAACCTTAATTAATATGGTTATAGTCAGCAATGACTTCACACAGGAAGGCGAGGGGACAACTACACAGGAAGTGGAATCTGATCGAGATGCATTAGGCACAGATGAGGTCATGAGTGCTGTCCAAATGTAATTGGATTTCTGCAACTCTTTCAAATAAAGTGTACACACTGTACATTTATTGTCTCATAAAGGAAAAAACCTCATATGTACTTTTTTTATAACTAAGTAAAAAGACACAAATGTAGTAAATGACCACATGGACACTGACATTTGTAACTTTAAAGCATTTGAACCACTAACCCAAATTTGCTTTCATTTTGTTCACAGTCATCGAATCAACTTTATATCACAGTGTTATTTAATTCACATTAGTAACCCTTAACCAAGGCAGATCTATAGCCTTCTGAGATGAATCATGTGACTGAGCACAATAATCGTATCAGCCAATCACCCATCTCTAATAAAGGATGTTTAATTAATGGACCTCTGTGTCACTGCCATGTCAAGATATTGCAAATAGCAGAAATGTAATATCTCAGCTCCTGCATTAAGTCTTTTGTCCTGTCAGTTCTGCTTAATTTATACAGTGATTGCCTTTTCAAATATCATACAATGACCCCTTTCAGCTTTCCAATATATTTTTGTTAATGTTAATGTGTGTTATCAATTCTAGTTCCAGATGGAGCTTGTGCGCGCCATAAAGCACATATTTACAGAGGGAATAGCTTTTATCGGAAAGATACTTATCAAGAAACAAAGGCCTTATCAAACGGTCACATGGACAAGTCATTCAATTAATTGAGTGTGTATTTGTGTGCGTGTGCAGATTTATTTATGTTGCTGTTCTTGCAGGAGATTTGACAGAGCTGCATGCTTTTCCAGGTATGTGAAAATATACAAATAGCTAGCTGTATGTTGCTCATGAATGAAAGTGTGATTGAAAGTATATACACATATGTAGCTATATGGATAATTTACCTAAAACATGATGTTACCCAATTAAATGCCGATTGTCACTTACCTGTATAAAGCACTATGAAAGAACCAAAATTACATCAGCAAGAAAGCATAAAAAGACACCTGTGAACAACTATGTTATATATGTTTAGTTTTAAGGCTTATACTACAAACTCTAGAGGGCAGCAGTGCTTCAGTGTGTTCATGTTTGCAGAAGGCGTATTCTCTGGCTTGTAAATACTGATTTGAGTGGATATCCTTGCATGCTCTGTTGGCATCAATGATTCGATGTTCCGCTACAGGTGTAAGCAACATGTTGATGTGTTTGGAGCCAAGTCGGCCATCCAGCTGGATGCACGAGCCTCTTTAACCACTTCACTAATGCCTCAGATAAGTGCAGGCACCTTACATTGGGATCTTTCCAAGGAAGAACTTTCCCTTTGCCTTTAAAATAGTGATATGCATTAACAACATAGACACCATGGTATAATATACTGATCAAACAACCAAGACAATATGGCTGATAGTCAAACTGATTAACTTTGTGTTATTTGCAAATATTATATAACTCCCGATGTGATGAATGCAGTATGTTGAAAAAACTGGCATGGGATAGAAAAGAGAAATGGAAAGTTAGGAGAAGAAATGATTTTAAAAAAAAAAGCAGCTAAACACATTAACTGCAAAAATCAGTTTCATGATTGGAAATTAAAGGGACTTCAATGGAGTAATATTTGTGCCCTTAAAATGAATTGTTGAACTAGAAATCTGAAGGACTTAAGTTGAAAAGTTTCAATATAAAACTGTATCTTTGTAATGGTATTTTAAATAGTGTTGTTCAGTTTAAGGCTGGGTTCGAATCCTCCCCCTCAAAACTGTGACGCTGAGGCATTAACCACTATTACACTAAGATTAAAATTATTCTGGCATTCTCTGAAATTATAACTCTCTTCGCATTCAGATCTCATAATTCTAACTAAATTCACAAAATTCAATTACAGGCCTTATAAGTGACACACATGCGGGTACTTGAAAGCAATTGGTAACAAGCATTATACAAAGATTTGGCCAGTTAATATATTGTGATGGTCGGGTTTATTTCAAGCATAAATTATCCACTCTAAGTGGCAGAATATAGTTAAAGAAAAACAGCATGTAAGCATTAAGCGATCCACACTGCTTTGCAAACCTGGACATTTTCGGACAAGTTTTACTAACTGAGGAAATGTTTCAAAAGAAAGCCCACTTGTGACTGTATTGATTCAGGTTCACTGCATTAACGTCTATAGTGGGTGTTAAAAGTGTTTTTCGCATCCTCTGCAATAGAATGACGCACATTCCTTGTGGCTGCAGCTAAAAATGCTCAACTCACGTAACTGATTGCCGAATTATGTCCTCCTATCATGCCCTCGCTGCACCACCATAAAGTAAAAAGCATAATTTCTGTCCTACTGTGCTAGGTTGACTACCATATACTAAACCATTTTTTTAAAACAATGAAGAAAAACAGTCTACTATTTATTTTCTAGAAGAAAGACTGACTGAACATACCAATTTAATCATACTTAGTAATAGGCAATGTGGATGCAGGGTGGTAGATTCAATGTCAAAGGTCAACCCAGCCAAGGGAGAGAACTGGTGCTTTATCAGCACTGAGGGGATGGTGAGAGGCAGTAAGTCATTGAGAAATAGGTCAGCGAGAAAACGTGATTAGCAGTACAAGAAGCAACAGCATCACTGGAAACAACTCTGCCCGGTTGTCATCACATGTTGGTCTCCTAAACAAAGTACAGCGCTGCTTACTGTACAGACAGGTTGCCAAGCATGCGCTTGCCGGCTCCACAACACACGCACACTTCTCTTGCTGTCCTCAATGCCTTACAAGGCTGCTGAGCTTTCCCTTGCCCTTGCAGCAGTTTGTTTGGAGTTGCTAAGTGCAACCATCATATAATAAACACAGTCGAGTGCCCATACTGCCACCCTGAGCAGCAGAGACACACATTGACAGTTATAATCCCTTTGAATTTCTTGTTTTTCATTGGTAAACAGTTCTATTTGTCTGTTAGAAATTTTGTAGACTCAAAAACATGGGTGTTCAGTTGTGAAATGACACTATTGCTAAAATGTGGGGAGCAAACAGCAGCTCCCTCAAAATATAAATTAAAAACATTAAACCTAAAAAAAAATCTTTCAATTAAATTTAAAAATCACTTTGATGCCCATGCCCAGATTCTATTCTGAGTTTAGTTGAACGCTTCAATCATCATTGAAGAGTTGTTGCATTATTTATGTATTCAACCCGAGCTATCCAAATAGGTGGGCTGGGTACGATATGGTATAGACTCCTGGATACACACAGTATTATCTCTTTTGATGGACATGTGTGAAATAATTTGCGATGGCTGTATCCTGACCTGAGCATTTCTCCTGATCTCTAACACAGTTGCTGGACCTCGTCGACGTCCCGAGCCCAACTGCTGGTTCAGAGATGGAATTTGAGTCTTGAGCGGCACAGCAAGCTGGGTGAGACTTGATTGCCTGCAGGGGACTTGAGGAATGGGCAACGCGCTGTGTACCGGTTTGGGGAGTCCTGACTTCATGCTTGAGGCTACAAGAATGGTTGGCATTTTATCCCTGGGTCCACTGGTGATAGTGACTCCACACTCCCCTACTTGTTGGCAGGAATGGCACCCCACCACAAGATGGGAAAGGTAGCATCTACAATTTAGATTAGATTGAGAAACTTCTGTTAGTTCACCTTAATGGTGAAGCGTGCACCCAGATGGTGGCTTTTTCTGTCTGATCTCAGTAAGGGAGTATGATAACCTACCCAAAAGCAGTAACCACAAAGTCCACTTGTTGTCTGAAACCAAGTAGATTGCTTCAGTCATAAGATGATAACAATCGCAGTTTGGACGCTGACGAGTATGCCCATTTAAAACTGAAAAATGTAGAGTCCACAAAGTAAAATCAAAAGAATCCAACTTTAAGCTCAGAAGAATCCAACGTCGACAGCTAAATACAATGTGCATTCCCCTCCAGTAATAGGCATCATCAATAGAGCTGGAGATCCGCCGAGAGGCAGAGCAGTCAGTGCATGTGTTTAATGACGGCGGAAAAGAGCTGACAGGCTGTGCGCCGCAGAGACGAGTCAACGGAGGAGAGGCAGTGTACGCTCACTTGAGCGACTCCTAAGCCTATGACAACGCAGGCTACAGATGACTGCCTTTCTCTCTTCCTACCAGCCTGGCCCCTTCAGAGCAGGTGTGGCTAACATGTACAAGGACTGGGATACTATGTGAGGAAAGCACATGCACAAAATTACGATATATAAATTACAGGCCTTACAGTTCTGGGTTGAGGGTTTGGTCCCAGGTCGGTCCTCAATGTGTGGAGTTTGCATGTTCTCCTTGGGCTTATGTGCGTTTTCTCCATTTACTCTGATGTCCTCCCACATCCCTAAAAATGCAGAGTAGGCTGGTTGAATACTGTATGTATGCTTGCCTGTCTCTTTGTGCCCTACGATTGGCTGGCCACCGATTCAGGGCATCCCCTGCCTGGTGCCCGTAGTCGGCTGGGATAGGCTCCAAGACCACCCTCCATTACGTGTGAGGATATGCAGTATGGAAAATGAATGAATGAATAGCTGGGGAGCCTTGCAATTAATCGCATAGTGACTGTAGGAAGAATTCATTTTTAAATTGCAAACAAGTATTCAGAACACTTTAAATGTACTAATATTTGTTTGAAAGAAATAGCTGCTTTAAAAACTACTATAAAAACTGAGACGTGTAGAAAGAAACAAAGACATTGGTTTTATGTACACCCATAAACATTTTAAATGCAACCTTCAGTTGCCAAAAGAGGCCCAATCACACTAAAGTATTTCAATGATATTACAAAACAAAGGTCCTTTTGAGTTCAGTAAAAATACGTGTTTAGTTTTCAGTCAAATTGAACGTGGCACACATTCGCACACACACAACCACACACACACCACACACACAACCACACACACACACACACACACACACACACGGATAGAGGCATATTAAACGTTAGCATTTACATAATTACGGATTTTTGTTTAACAGGATTAGGATTAACATACTAAATGTATCAACTCAAAGATTTTACATCTTAAAATAAGAGATGGTGTGCATTCACATTTTGTGAATCTAATTTATCGATTAATTTTTTTAAATTGCTAATTGGGCCTAACAACCATCATGCCAGCGTGGCCACCTGCTCACTCCCCAAAAAAAGGCTAAATTACATATTTTGAACACCAAAATAACCGTAATAATCAGAACAGTTTAGTAACATCAATGTAAAAAGTTTGAGCGTTGGACATTGTGTGAATGCTAGACATTGCACGTCAGAGGAAAAATATCAACTGAGTTATAACTTATTTTTATCAACAATAACATGACCCCATGATAAACTGATGCCTGTTTCAGAGAGATAGAAAGACACACCCGTATCCTGTGATCAAAACAAAGGGTCTGACATAATTGCAAAGCAAAGCAAGTTAGCCTACCACCAGCCTCCCATGTCATTTGCAAAATGGAAAATGGGAGAACATGCACAACCCATGACAGAAGGGGAAACTTCCATTGTTTTCTCATGATCCACAGTAATGGTAAACAGCCGTGTTTGAATTGCAATGCAGTAGTCCAAGAGTAGGATAACAAAATAAGAAAATTTAATTATTTAAAGGTATCACATGCCGGTTCAGTAAAGACTATTAATATAGACAGTTAAATGCACGTGGCTCCCGAGAGTAGGAAGTAGGACACCTGGTGATGACTGCCCTGCTTAAAGTCTATTATGTATTCCTAGTTAGAATAATAAGAGAGGTTGATATGTGCCTGTGGTACATATTTGTAACTATTGAGATATAGTTAACAAAGATTATATTGAGAATCAAATAATATTAAAGAATAAAAGGAAAAGGTTAAATTATCCTTATTATGAGTCATTGTGCGCCTCTTCCCTGTTTTAGCATATAATCCTTTCAGTGCTTTTAATAGGAGGGACAATATAAAGGTTGGCTGTTATGATTTAATTAAAAAGTATAAAATGTAATATGAGGTAAATACAACTGCACTTAAAATAATTACATTGAAGAACCTGTGGAAAATTGTACTCCAGCTTGAAAAAAATAATATAATCATAGTATTCTTCTTTTAGACTACAATATCCTCCTGTTATCTATCTAACCAAACTGAAATGCTGTGTTGACAAATGTTAAACTTAATTAATACAGTACATATCTGACTAAATGTTAATGAAATTAACCCCAAAACTTACTCGCATACACACAACCAGAGCTCTATTTATGCATTTTCATTAGGAGATGAGAGTGAGAGCAACAACCTGATATTTCTGGCATGACAGAAATGCATCTTTAACTTGACCTACACATCCACCAATAATTATTCACAGTAATGTGAAATGTCAATTTTACAAGGCTGAACAACGAGTCTATGAAGCCCAGTAAAGCTTGCACATGGCTTTGGTGCAAGTGAGGTCAGTTCAAATGACCTTTTCAAAGCATCTCATGGTTCACTCAATCAAATTGCCAACGTGATCCAAGAGTGGCCTGTCTTCACTTGAGAAACATCAAACAATAACAAAATGGCAAGAAAAGATAAAATAAAAACTGTGACCTGGCAAAAGCTAATGGAGAAAGAAGTGAGTGTTCATTGACCGGTGAGCGCGTTCCCACAAATAATTCTACACACTGCTTCACTTCTGAAATGTGTTCTATGATTTTAGAAAAAATACATTAAGATAAAGTATTAAAAAAACTTTTTCCAAAATAAATGTGACATCTACAAACCAAATACAAATATAGACAATATTTATTTATTGATTAATTAATTGTCTTTCTGTTGTTATTTATGCAATATGTGGTGAAAGCTTTAAATCTCATTATACCTGTATACTGACAATAAAAGCATTCCATTCAGTTCAATTCAAATATTATTGCTGTTGTTTTGAAATTATTAGATTGATCTCATATTGTATACACCACAAAAGCTTCCAGTTTAACAAGGGTTTGTAGAATTCTCTCACTGATGTTGAACTTTAAAGAAGATGGGTTGAAAAGAACCCCCATCATCTAAACCAGCAAGTGTGTTGTCACATAAAATAAACGTTTTCAAATGTGCATTAAGCTTACTTTCCAGAAAGTTTTTTCTTCAGGTCAAAATTCGCAAAGGAAACAGCAGCACTCCAGTTTCCCTCCCACATCCATAAAACATGCAATGTCCTGAGGTTAAAGTGTGAGTCCGAATGGTTGTGTGTTCATTTGTAACCTGTTTTGGTTGGCAACCAATTTGTCTGGGATAAGATCCAACACCCCCATGACCCTTGTGAGGATAAGTGGAATGGAAAAGAATGAATAATTATAGTCTAATTAAATTCACAAAGATTATATAAAGTCATATACTATCATATACTATCCATCTCATATATTATTAAATTTGATGAAACTTGTTAAGAGTTATATGAGACGCCATGGGATGTTTGAGTTTATAAAAACCTCACTGAAAATTCAAACGATCAACAGGAATTTTGGACAGAGGCAAGTTTTTACCTCAAAGTCACTGAGGGAGTCACTGGTCAGGTTTATAGCCTGTTCATGCCTGCAAGGCACCAGAGCGGAAATGTGCAGCCAAGTACTGCCCACCGAGATTATCCCCACTAACTCACAATTTCCATTCAATAAATTTTACTTCCTTCCACAATAACGTAAAACAAATTGAAATCATTTGATGAGAAGCCAGCTTTCAGGGTCCATTACCTCCACAATGGAATTTTATTTGATATCATAAAAGAAATCAATCTTTTTCCTGTATCTGCATTCTCACCCTCTTGTTACTGTCACAATGAGATTTCCTGAATACGGGATGAATAAAGTTATCCAATCCAACTAAACGGCTTCTAAAGTGTTTTTGTGCTATCTGTGTTGTGATTTGAGTCAATCTATGAGCTGTAGAGGAAAAGGCATAAACCAAACACATTTCCAAAGGTAGAGTACAAAAAAAATTGTTAATTATTAACTGCAATGCGTCTAAAGAGATTATGTCCCACAGGAGCAACTCGGTGAACTTGGAATTCTTTAACTAATTTAAAAAAACATTTTTGTAAACAGCATTCCCATTTTGCATATTTAAAAGATTGAATTTGTTTAAATAACTTACATAAATCTCATTAAAAAATCAAAGACGATTATAAAAATGAAATCATTTGAATAACTCAATTGTATATAATTCCTGCTCATATTTTAATGGCATTGTTCCCGGAAACACCACTCTCCAAAGGCAAAGGCAATTTATCCTTGCTGCCGAGGAAGCCAGCCAGGTGTGATTTTGGTGCAGCAGATGCACCTTTAAATGTAAATCTACAGTTTCTGACAGCTGCAATCTGGTGATCAGATTAGAATGTGTGCTCTTTATTACACTAAGCAATCCTTTAAAGAGCTTAGTGAGTAGTTCCAGTCTGCCCCTGAGGCAGCATGCTGGGTAAGGAAAGTACCCGTTCTTTTTTTTACCCAGTCAACAACAACACACTAGACACGTTTTCATACCAATACGGCAGAAAGCATGTCTTTTCTAAAAACATGGCCCAATGAGAGTGAAAAGAAGCCACAAAAAGAATGAAGGCCTATGTGTGTGACAACAGAAAGCAAAGAACAGAGCTGAGGAGTTGTTCAAGGTTACAAATTTGTTTTGTTTCTTATAGCTTTACCAACCTCTCACATGGATTACCATGTTATATTTTAAAGTCGTCGTAAATAAAAACATCCAAGAATTCAGGGCGGTAATGCAGCATCCTACAATATTCAGCTCACGAAATGTTTTGCCTACTAACCTTGCATTTAATACACGTATCAAAAAAAACAGGGCGGTATGGTGAATGAGTATGCAGCTCATCTCCCTCACAGTTCTCCAAAACACGATTCTTTCAGTGCGTGGAGTCTAAATTTTCTACCCCCTGCTTGCATGGGTTTTCTCTGGGTACTCCAGTTTCCCACCACATCCCAAAAAAAACTAGCATGGTAGACAAGTTGAACAATTTAAATAGTGCCTAGGTGTGATTGTGAGCGTGAATGGTTGTTCCACTTCTTTTGCCTTGTGATTGGCTGGCAACCACTTCAGGGTGGCCCTCGCCTACTGCCCATAGTTGGCAGGGATAGGTTTCAGCACCCCCACGACACTTGTGAGGATAAGCGGAACGGAAAATGAATGGATGACTGAATAAAACAAACAGATCCCAACTGCACGTTTTCACCAGCAGACGAATGTGGCTCGACCTAATAGTGCAGGGTGATCGTCACCCATTGTGATTTCCTTCCACAGGATCTTGTGGGTTGTTCTACTTGTGTGTTCTAACCAGAAGCGCAATCCCTGGTCACTTTTGGTGAAAATCGGTCTCTTCAAAATAGAGAGGAACTTGACTCAAGATTGCACAGAGTGACATTGGGATGTAACATTTTGTTAATGTAAAGAGAAAGTAAAACTAAATAATCAAGGTGCTTGCTCCATAACGTTTGCTGCCTTCAGAGCGGTCATCCATTTATTATGACAGCTTGAAAGCTTGCACTGTATTGGAAAAATTAGACCATAACATCCAATTACATGGACTTTGTAGTAAACATTCACACCACTTTATAGCTAAAAAGGTTATAGGGGAAGAAATGTCACACCCACACACAGAAGGTTAACCCAAGACAGACAATTAATTGTCTCATAAATTCCCTTCTTTGGACACAGTTTAAACATTCTTACTGTATTTCTGATTCGGACTAGCTGTATGTTATTTGAGTTTTATTGTTTTACCAAGGAGTTTAGTTTCCATATGTTGAATACAGTAACTGTGCTTCAGCTCTTCACTATGTGGAAATAGGAATTTTACTTTTGTCAAAAGCATTGGATTATGATGCATGAATTGGGCACGGTAGATTCAACTGTGGCTGGGATATTGAGAAAAACAGGGACAGAGCAGAGATAATTAATGAAGATGGCAACTATTTTTCAAAAGTGCTCTATTCCTCATCCATGGCCTGATTTAAGCGAATTGTTTGATGTGAGCTGCAAGAATAATTCATTGTAATTTTTTTTGTGTCATACTAAAACCCTCAAGCTTCTGCCATAAAAAAAGATAGTTAACTCCAATAAAACTATTTTATATTTTTGTTAGTTTATGTCATTAACCAATTTTATAATATTTGTTCACCAGTTGTATTTGACAAAGTAGTTAAAGTCAATGGAAATTATATTCTTTTGATACGATAAAAAATGATTCAACACTAGTTAGGATTTGGTTAACATGAGTATTTTGTATAACAGACTGTAAAAATCATATCAGGCTGATAATCATGATAAGTTTGATCAGTATTTTTGCAACACAAATGTATGTAGAACGATAGATTATGTAAACAGACACTAAGCAGCAACACACTTGAATTGACATAAGCTCAAACAGGGAGAGAAAAGAATAACTAACCGAGGAGGGGCTGAATCGAGCTGGTTACAGCTGGGAGCCAATGAGCCATCCTTTTACAAGCCTCAGCCATGTCAAATCACATCAGCATCCCTGCCAGCTTCACCACACACTCGCATGCAACCAACACAAATTGTGAAACATCCGCACCCAAGGCCATGCACGAAATATGAAAACCTTGAAATGGGCCAACATTTCTTATCACACAGCCCCTGTGGTCCAATTTGTAGGCACCCACTTACAAAAGCTGAACACATACACTCACACGCAAGCACCCCCCATTATTGTGTTAACATTGACGCCGTGCAGGTAAGCACGTTCGATGGCTGTTGCGTAAACGACAGGCGGCCCAAGGGATTTGCCACTGCTTCTGCATTGCTTTCTAGACCCCCCTCTTCTTTCTTCAAACCTGATGACCCAGTTTGACTCCTCCTCTTATCTTACTGATATCTTGATGGCAAAACTTTCCAGCACACCAAGAAACCCTTTTGAGGGTAAAATTGGCTTGGTACTGGGTACATTTGTCATCACTTGGCACAGAACAACGAGCTCAATTAGAAGTGTTTGTAATGCTCTTAATTTAAGCGCTTTGGACATTTTCTAAGATAATTATGACTTTAGTTCTGGGCTAGCAAAAGCGCAAAAAGTTTAAGCCTGTGCTTTTAAAAAAAGGGGGGGTTTTCTTCTCCATTTTTGTGATTGTGAGTGTGAAAAAATGTTTTTCCATATACAGTATGTCTTGCGGTTACCTGGGTGTCCATAGTTAGCAGGGATAAGGTCCAATGGAAAATGAATGCATGAATAATTGAGTATTATGTAAAACACTGAAAAACGTTTACAAAGCCAAAGGTGTCGTGTAACTGCATTAAGCTGCATCGTAATGACTGGTGTTCCCTCTCTCTGGTTATAAACAAAGTGAATTGACTAAATGAATGAACTCTTATGAGTTGATGTAATGATAAGGTGAATGAGCTGCTGTGCGAGAAGTTTCAGGCAACTATTTTCACCTCTTCTGAAATTATTCAGCTGCTCCTTCGTGGGAGTAACACCAGGGAGGCGTGCAGTGATTTTAAATGAAGACTTAAAAGAGCCAATCTAAACCTATGTGGCCTGAATAAATGTATTTAGACAATAACATTCCTCTATCTCAACATTGGGCCGAGGTTTAAATAGACTGGTTCATTTAGAGGAAAAACTGAGGACAAAATATCCTTTTCCTCATCTCCTCATTAAACAAATCTGTTTGACATTGTTAGATTGGAAAATGGGAAAGTATTGATATGTATTTAAGGTGAGAGAATGGATCATGACTAATACTTTACTGATCGGTACATGTCAAGGTATGGAAAATCAACATGTACTGAAATTAAAACTGAAGTGAAGTTTATTATTCAGATTAAATAATACATAACACAGAAACGATGACCTCTCTATTTTGCTCAACTATATAGCTTCTTCAATGCATGCTACGACACAGGCCCATAGCCGATTGGGATTACGGCTGGTCGGAAAAATAAAGAATAAGTGTCAGCTTCAATGTGGTTGACTTCTCCTTTAATTGGCTGCTTTACTGAGCCGGCTCAGCTGAGCCACTGCTCATTGGGTCACAAAATTGTGTTATTATTGACACAGACGATGGGGGGCAGCAGGGACACAACCTCATGCAATAGAGTGTGAATATAGTCATCTCTGTTTACCTTCGTTTTCACAGTCCAACCATTATTTGATCATGAGGCTATTCAACAAAAGCTCCATAGCGAATGACCCAATGTCAACCCAAACATATATGGGGCTTTGCTGTTAGTCTTGAAAACTGCCATCTTTGCTACAGCAATCACTTTATTATTATTGCCATGACCCAACTGCTGTTGAGCTAAATTTCCCTAGAGGCGTCATTCTCCAAGTATAGAATCCTAGACCAAATACTGGAAGCTATGTATACTCTAAAACATGGGTGTCCACACCTCAAGGGCCACAGTGGCTTTTTCATTCCAACCAATGAAAAGAAAACATTTTCACCAATCTAGTGTCTTAAGTGTATTTAATAGATTGCAGACAGGTGCTGCTTGCAAAAAAAAAAAAACTCATTGGTTATACTGTCTTTTTGCCCTAACACATTTTTTTCATTTAGTTTAAAGACGTATTGCTACAGATTGTCTCTATAATTAAAGTAGCTCATAATGTAAGAACACACGCTGATGCCTTGGGCACTGTCAGATAATTCCCACAGTATTTGATTTCATACTGTGCATTCAAGCTGAAAAGTGAATATCATTTGTAATGTGTTTATCCCAGAATGTGCTCATGTACTTCCAATAAGTGTGGTTTCAAAAACTAATCGAATGACATGATATTCAATTTCACTGTCATTTCTGATTTATACATATTAGAAAATAAAATTAAGCTGACATGTTTTTCTAACTGAAAAGATTAAATCAAAAGGAGTTAACCGATAGAGATGTCAACAAGTTTTCATGCTCAGGATCACAGGTACATGGTAGCAACTGAGGCGTGACACAAATTTAATCAGCGTGGTTCTGTCACTCCAGATATCTCAGAAAATAGCCAAGTAATTACCATATGCGGGGTGAAATCGTGGAACAGCTTGTGTGTATGAATCTCAAATAAGGGTTGAGTAAAAAGACAAATGCTTTTGAAAATAAAATAAATGTTCTGTACATTTCACATTATAGTCAGTACATTCATTCCACCTTTCGCTTTTTCTTTTCACCTATTTTTTCTTTCACCATTGTCTGATGATGCTATTTGCCACAGTGCTGATAGGTGTGGGTGATTGAGGTATAGTGCCTCCGGCTGAATGAACTTTCCCCCAGAGAGGCTCTGTGGAATTGGTGCAAGGGCACCATTCAGTGAGCCCATTTTCTCTGACACTACTAACACAATACAGACAATCTTGTTGAGGTCAAAAGAGGGAAATGTCAATTCACAGAAGGATTCAACTGTTTCTATGCCGATAGAGGGAAAAAAAAGATATCTGCAAAGGTCACCTAGCAACAAAGATCTCAACTATTGAAGCCAAAGTGAAGATTTGCTGCCAGGTGAACTCATCAATGAAAATTCAAGGCCAGTGAACATCATTTCTTTCAGTAAAGAGCGATTCTCAATTGCATTATGTGAAATCTACAAATGCTCAAATAATTTGACTATCAAAATGTTGTCAGCTTGCAATTACAATTCATTTAAGAAATGCAATAAATTGCAAGTGCCTTTTGTACAAACTCTGGAATCCCAATGCAAACCCGTATACACCCTCTTGCTGCTGTTTCCATGACAACGTGTTGGTATTGTATGAAAGAAGGAACACAAAAAAATAGATGTTTCCACTCATTATATGCTCATTGTTTTTAACAAATCAGGGTCAAATCAGACTCAACAAACAGTGTTCATTGAATCATCAGGAAATCTATGAATTTCAAGTGGGTCTGTACATGGACACATGCAAAAATGATAACACAAATTTACCCCTCTTAAACCACATATTTAACCTGATAATTCCTTGTGCATATTATTATGTTTTATCATGTTTTATGGCTTTAAAAAGTCCTCGTTTTGTCAAAAACACCTAAGATTTAAGTTAAATAGATTGAATATAATGTGTGGTCCTGAAAGCAATTCTTTACTAAGTTATAGCTCAAAAGTACACGAGAATAAACTTTAATTGTGTGGGGTGTGGAATGAAAAAAGGGGAATGAACTTATTGTGGGGAACTTTTCTACATAACATTTTATTTCTTTATGACTTTTTGTAGGATTGTCATCATGAGAAAACCTCAAAGCTTAACCGACACACAGTAAACACACCAAATAAGCTAGATTAATACTTATTCTTCCATTAAATTCTAAACATCTTTGTACATTACAGCCTGATAATGTTCACAAAAGCCCAAACTAAACAAATACTTAAAAACTGACTGAACTGGATTCTATTTTTTCCTCAAAGAGCAGAAACTATATGTTGTATATACCTGAAAACATATGGCAGTCAGGTTTTATTTGAACTTATGTGACGCACATGCGAGTCATGTTGTGGCTGAAAATGTTTCACCACCCGCTTGTTTGGATACCGCCAAAAGATTCATACAAAATGTGAACTAAAGAGTGTGTCTCCAGGTAAATTGTTCACATGTGGGCATGTCAGTGTGACAGTTGTTTCACCAGTATACATGCAGCACCAACTAGGATAAGCATACTTGTAGAAAATTGATGGAATAATAATTGATTTTTTTATACTGATAATTTAATTTAGACATTTTTTATAGTCAATTGATGTCTATCCTAAAAAGCCACTCAATTGAAACTTCGCACACATCTCAGTGTATAAGGCCTATTTACATGATGCATGACACATGCCTGGTAGAATAAATCTGGTGCATAAAAACTGCAAAGTGTTGAATTAACCTTTCATTCTTGGAGGAATAAGGTCAAACAAATGTCATCAAACTGTGACTAGAAGGTAGGTACAAGTAGTTCCTTCTCAGTGAGTTTTATTCACAGCAGTTACATGAACATAAACTTTTGATTTAGTTTGAAAGCTGATGGCCCATATATCAATATTTATGCTTCATCATTCATGCATCAGTGTGCTGCCTCAATATATAATAAAAAAAAATAATAGACCGGGAGTCCAGAGAACAGGAACATCCACTGTTTAGTCCTAGATGTAAAATGCAGCAGTTTACATGAAATGTTCCTGAATAAACAACTGGAATCCAGTGAGGTATGAGAAAGAAAAGCCACATGAAGGGAAACAACCAACGTCAGAACTGCCATTCTATTCAAGGCATTACGACAGTACTTTCCATCAGAAATACGTAGCTAAACATCTGGCACTTTACACTCTCCACCTCCGCTACTAATTACCCAGTTCCCTTCCAACATTATTTTAAAAAAGCTCATCTTACAGTGCAGTCTGAACTTGTCGCTGTTTACACTGCTCTTTATTTCATAAATGAGCTCCTCCAAACAGTGGGAGTGAGAGTCAGGGGTTAGGTAACCCTTATATTCCTGAAAATCTAATCTCACCAATATACATCACTGTTTGTGTCACAGTAGTTTAGTGCAACGTTGCTATGACGACTAGCCACAGCAGGGGAGTACTAAAACTGTAGTGGAAAACAGCGTCTCTGACACAGTAAGAGAGCAGAGCTGAAACTAAAACGAACCTGTGCAGCGTAATGGAAAAGAGTAATAAAAACGTGTTTGGCAGAGCTTCAAAGAAATCTCTTACACTTACTTGCAGTACTTAATTCAGGCCTTTTTTGATGAGTCCACCTCCTATCAAGTATATTTCTAATACATTATTCCAATACATGACGGGCCTGAACATTCAGGATTTCACCATTGCACAGGGCACCTTTTAAACCTCCATTATCTGGCACCGAATAAGGATGAACATTATCCCAATCCTCCAATTTACTTATGGCAATGCAAAAGGTTTTCTTTATGCTATTTTAACATTTTCTATCATGTTACAGTGTATGTATGGCTGCGAATTGCCTCACTCTTCACACTTTTGTCACGTTGCAATACTTAGGTCATCGAAAGTAACAATGTTTTTACACTTGTAAGCCTTACGAGGAATTGCGGTGCGTAACATGAATGAAAAAAATCAATGAATTATTTAGCCTTAACAATTTAATGTTCCCACAGTTACCTGGAATAGGCCCCAGGACCTCCTGTGGCCCTTTTGAGGATAAGTGGCACGGAAAATGAATGAATGGATAAAAAAATCTACAAATGTGGTATAACTAGTTGTAGGCAGCTCAGCCATGGGGTACACAAAATCACCACTGCCCACTTTGACTGGATTTAAATTTAATGACAGAATATTTGTGTTCAATCTTTAAAAACAGTTTTGAACATTCCCTATAATACCGCAGTTTTATATATCCTTAATTTAATAACGATGTTGTGATTCTGACATATTATGATCTCAATCCAATCGTATCGAGGCCAGTATAGCTAAGAACGATTAATTATTTCAATTAATGTTTCTGCATGTTCTCTGTTGTAAAAACGCTGACATTTGTTTTCACTTCTTCAAGGTTATCATTAGCTTAGTATTTAGGTAATCCTACTAAAAATGTAACAGATAGTTCATGAAAAAATTGTGATTAAAAGCGTGGAAATACAAAGTAACACCTTTGGTTTTGTTCAACCACAACTATACACCGTGAGCTTCTAAAAAATGTGACACATTGTTGCATATTTTTCTGATTAAATTAACTGTTAGCTCAGCAAATTTGCAATAATTTAATCAGGTTTATTTCCTCCCAGGAAATGCCCCGAAATCCCCCACATGTTTGTATTCCATGAATAACAACCTCTGCTATTTGCATAAATCTCCAGTTAATTAAGACATTAAACGGGATTTTCTACGGACACACTTGCATGAGCGCACAGACACTGCACACATATTCATGTGCCCCCTTAAGCGTGTGCTTCGGTAACATGATTAAGGTCTGCCGGGAGACATCCTACCATGGTGGCATTTCACAGTCATTGTTCTCAATGACAAAACTAATTTATTGCTGATGGACTGCATTGTTTTAATTCCTCAGCTGTGGCGTAAAGTGGCATTATTTAATTTTTAATTTGTATGCAATAGTCAATAATATATGTTTAAGTTTCTAGGTGAATTTAAGATACAGTTCACTTATTATTCATTAACTAAACCTGAACGTGCTGCAGACCAGGTGAACATAAATTATAGAACGCATATTGACAGGGTTAAAATGTAAAGGGCAAAGTAATACCTCTTGGAGTTCATTAAAGTTGTTACGCTCAAAGACATTTTCCAGAAGGATGTCTTTTATCCTTCTTTGGACAATATAAACAATATTGGGAATTGAAATGAAGTGCACCATATTTTTGTCAATTATGTGTTTGTTATCCAAAGTCATGGTATGTTAAATGATGCAACAAACATGTTCCAATTTTCTCCTTTTTTTAATTGATAATTGAGGCGACAATTTCTACCTAGGCGAAGTCTGTACTAACCATGAAAAGCCACAAGGTGGGAGCAAATGTACTGAAATGTGTTCAAACCTAAGTACCCTGAGACTCCTTTCAGTCTAATACCAAAAAAAATACTGCAACCCAGTCATGAGGATCAGTGGAGAATGAAGGGGTGTAGTCTATTATGATTATATTTTGAAAGAAACTCAAATGTTAATTGAACATTTTGACCAATCGGGGCACAAGAAAAGAAATAATGGGCAGAGGAAAGCTTTCAACCCATGTCCAAGATCCAGTATACAAGGTAGAAAAATGTTTTTCGTAAAAAGGAATAAATAATGTAGCAAGTGGAGAGTTACTGAACCCACACCCATTCCCGAGACTTCAGCAGCAGAGCAGACAGAAACTGGTGAACCACTACACACATTATTGTTACATCAAGCCTAAAATATAATGCTGACACTAATGGTTGTTCTATACAAAAGCAGGCTTGAGTATAAAATTCACTAAAATCCTTCTGCCATCCCCTCAGGTTTTCAAGAGTACCTTGAATCCCCCCCTTCATCTCTGAATCTCCCCCACAAACCCATTACCCTTTTTTCTCTTACTGTCTCCCACTCTCTCCCTTTGAATCTTGCTGTCTCCAGCTTATTCAAGCGTATAGGACTTAAAACATCACAAGGGGTCTAATTGGCTGTGTCTCGTGGAAGAGACCTGCCTATCCACAACATGACATGGAAGGCACTTCTTCTTGGTATTGTAAGGGTGTGTTTGCTTGAATTAGGGAATGGGCCATATGAATGAGTGGGTCTTTTCATTTGTTGCATTTCTGATGAAGCATTCTCGACCTAACTTTGCTTCTCTCTGGTGGGTACAGGTGTGTGGTAGCAAAACCCAGTTTTCATGGCAAGAAATCGGTCTAAACTTTGACAGTACTATTAATTACTACTATAGGCAAACAACGTGAAAAATTCCACTTAAACCAACTTGCACTTGAAAAGATATTAATCTTTAACATATTTCAAAATTAAGTTTTCAGTAAAAACTGCATCGTCATGATTGTACAACAAATATTGAGATTACTGGTATAACATTTACAATACTGTTTCACAAATGTCTGAAATACTGTGTTTTCCTAAAGTGATGCATTAAGAGAGATCGTTTTTAAGATTGATAGCACAGATGGACAGTTACAGGGGGTTAATGTGGACGGTCGTCAAGATATGGGAGAACAGGTTAACTGTCCGCTGCTATGCCACCCGGGGGAATAAAAGGTCTGATCTAATGAGACTATTACAGTCCTCTCAAGGCCTTAGGGAATCTGTATACATTAGCACAACTGCAAACACACACACACACACTGACTTACTTTTATGACACCACCGAATCTGCAAACAAACAGTTTAGAAGAGAGAAAGCTAAGTTATTGGTTAATATGTATTGACTTTCTGGGAACGTGCCAGCCTACTTTTCCTATGTTTTCACTCTCTCACGCTCTTTACAGCAGAGCATCTCATTCTTTGTCTCTTCACCACAAGCTCTCACCTTGAAACTTTATGTCCCTTGCTATTTGCTTGATTTACAATTGCACCGTGGTAACACTAAAAGAGGAACAACGACATGGCACCAGCATTTAAAGTGAAGACAAATTGGCCTTTAAGCAGCCAAGAATCCAGACTTGAATTGATCCCTGCTTTGATTGCCAATTACAGTTACTGGATTGCTTTAAGATCAGCGCAAATGTCACTGCAGGTTGCACTCCCTTTTGCATTAATAAAAGGCCAGTGGAGAAAAATAGCACCATGATTTAAAAAGGAAAACCTATATAAGAAATGTGTATGAATACCTTTTAACAGGATGATCAGTAACAGAACAATACTGTAGGCAATGGGCACAAAACAGAAACAGTAATGTTTTACTACTGTAAATACATATGCTGCAACACTATATTAGAATTAGGTGTGAATATTTTAAGATTTTACGTCCGCATCAGTTCAATTTGATATTTGATCATCGTAAAAAGAGGCCAGTTGATGGTGTAGTGGTTCATATGCCTGACTTCAGTGCGGACAAGCGAGGGATTGATTCCCACTCAGTGATGGTGTATTGTGACTGTGATTGGTTTGTGGGGATAAACAGTATGGATGATGAATGAATGTAAAAACTGTTTTGGTTTTACTATTAAATTAATCACTAGTGGGAAAGCAGGACTAAGTAATTAACGGATGTCAAAGGCTTAAAAAACTAAAGAGATGAATTGGTTTTCTGTGTACGTGTGTGCAACTGTCTGTTAATCAATATATTATTCTTGAAAACCTGCATTTTTTGTGGTTAATGTAGGAGTATTCAGCAGTACACTTTATCCAAGGAAAACTAAGTAAGAAGAACCAATGGTTTATCGTTGAACTTCCAATATAAAATCACCTTTCATGATCATTTATTCATCTTTTCCTCCCACTCTCTTTCAGGTTTTGGGTACTTCCTCCATAGTTCTGATTTTAATTGATTGTTCCATTTTCACATTCACAGTTCATGTAGTTTCCTCCACGAGCCTTCCTTTGTAATTTTTCTTTCAATTTCTTAACTGTACTTGCCTGTTACTCTACTCTGGCTTTTATAAATAAATCATGAGGGCACCACAGAATGACAAAAAATGTCCTTCACTTCACTTCACTTACACCTCTCTGCTAAACATTTTACAACAGAACCAAGATAATAGGACTTGAGATTTAAAGCGGAAAAAACATCTAACCACTACATTAGTGTGAAAAAAATAATTTCACTGAAAACAATCATCGCTACACATTTAGAACACCCGGCCCTGAGGTTAGATTTACATTTCAATAACAATAATATATTTTTTAAATGGCTCATTTGTGCCCAGCATGTTCGGTAAATTAGTTTTAAAGTTCCCTTGTTTTCAGCTATTATATTCCCTCCATGAAGCCATCTTCTTGTTTATCATCAAGATAATCCCCGCTATCCTAAGTGGAAATTTAAATATCCCATATTCTTTCTCTTATTAAAAAAAAAAACTCTCTTTATTAGCCATTCACCCTTAAATTATTTGACTAAATGAGGATAAAGGAATAAAATCCCACTTATTTGTTATAGCCCTTGTTGAAATGTATCTAATTTCAATACAGTAGTCTAAGGTCTAAGGAGATCTATAGTCTTCTCATCCTCTTACACAAAGCATGTTTTTTTCCGTATTATCTTTACTAGTGTAGACCGATATTTGATATTTCTTCCCTGCTCTTTGTTCATGTAATCCAATCTCCATTTGACAAGGCAGCCACTTAAAGGCGAGCCTTTTCCTGACTCTTCGTCCCCATCTTTGTCCCCTTGCCAAATGACTGCCAAATAGACTATAATGCCAAAAATTGATTTAGTGGCCTTTCCGCACTGTAACAACATGAGAAGATAATAAATGGAGTCAGGTGGAGGACCTAGAAATGGAGTTTGTGACCCTAGATGACTGACCCCTCCAAAGGACATACGCAAGAGTCAGAAATGGCAAGGACACAGAGGTGAAGGTCAGGTCTAATTGATTTGTAGTAGAGTTTGGGACTCAGAAAATAAAGGCAACAAAATCATAGGAGCGCATGTATTGAAAGATTTCTTTTAAAAAGTGGAAAATGTAAGATTATTTGGTTTTAAAGTGGAAGCAAAAAATAATGAGTACTAGAATCACAGAAGGTAAAATATGAAATAATAAAGTGCAATTCAGTAGATGGTAATCTAATTGCAACATTAGCTGCTTCTGCACACTTAAAATAAACTTGAAATGAACTGCCGCTATCTTTTGTTCTAAGCACTTTGACCTGAGATGATGCATGCGATAGCATTAACTGTCTTCGGCATTAAGACTTTCCTTTCTGAGCCTCAGGCATACGTATTCTCAGTTATGCCGTTTGCCATTTCATGTGGGTGTCAACTCCTTCAGAATGAAAGAGGTAGAAATGTGAGAATTGTAAGGGAGGTACTGAAGCAAGAAATGCGCAAACATCTCCATGATCAACCTTCTAACAAATTCATGATTTGAATATTTAGATTATTTTAGAAACCATTTTCAATGATCATTCCTTTGTCTGGAAATTGCTGTTCCCTAAAGGATCTTACATATAAATACAAAGTCTGTTTTGCACAAGCTTGCACCAGCCCACCAAAAATAGGATAAGCATTACTGACCTTGAGTACTCCTGTCAGAGTAACAGCTTATATTGTACAAAAAATACTTGACAGATAAACATATATTTCATTTAAAAATAGGATTCATTATAACCAGGCAAGCAGGAAACAGGGAGGAAGATTGATGGAAGTTGCATGAGCCATTGACATGATCAACATCCCTAAGAACCTCAGTGTGCTGTGATTACACTAAAATGAAACTCAACACATTAGGCAACACCCTTGGTGATAGCAGTCATAATCTCTTGAGAATAGGGAGCCTATTAAAGGTAAAGTGATGCCTCCAATACTGTTGTAACCAAAAGCAAGAGAAGGCAGTTCTCCCCCTTGCCAAGAGCATGTGCCCTCATCTCCAAACTCCCTTCAACCAGCAATAAATCACCTTGCTTTCTGACAGCTGCAGTGAGAAAGGGGTCACCTTGGAAAGCCTCTGCCCTACAATGTTGTTCACTTCGAAATAATTGTTTTTTTTTTCAACCTGTCCCAACCTCTCTCACACAACAAATTGAGCTGGAAGACAAAAGATTAAAAAGGAGGCAGTACAGTACCTCAATGACACTCAATGCTCCTTTAGGTTGCTGACAGGATGTAAACAAGTGCCTGTCGTTCAAAGACCTTTCCTACATGGCCTCAGAAACTGTCACCTTACCCAACTTGCTGCCAACTGATGGATTGGCCTGATAGAGCTGCTGCAACCTGACATGTCACATGGTATTTGTTCTTCTGGTCACGGTGCACTAGTTGCATTTGTATGAGCAAAGGAGCTGAGCACCCGTTCTTGCTGCATGTGTGCGCGTGTGCAGGAAATGTTCCTTCATGTTAATGTCACCACCCCTACAGTAACAGATTGAAATAAATGAGTGTTCAAAGTTCAGAATGCTGTTGCTAGTCCATTTACTACTTAATGGCCGTTGGCATGTCAAGCGACATTTATTATGCAGGAAATGTTATAGTCCTTCATTTCCGAGTCTAACATTCTGTTAACATTAATGGCACAATTCACCCCTGCGCATCCATTAATTTGTGAGTGAAAGTTTGCCAGAATTAACATGGCCTTCATGATGGGACTGTTTTTTTTTCCACCTATTTACTAAAGTTGTTATTCAGAACAACCAGCAAAATTGCTAAACCTTACCATACAGTTTGCAAATGTGTTCTGAATAATAAATAATAAAGGTGTATGGTTTAAATCTCATTAAACTTGTATAGAGACAATAAAATCATTCAATTCAATTTAATTGTGTAAATATTTGATACTATTTTTTTCTTTTCAGAATGGATGCTGCTTTTTCCTCCAGTCCCTGTGCAGGAGGGTGTGCCTTTTCAGAATCAGATGTGACATTTTTTAAAGTGGGAGAGACATAGACAGCATAAATGGTAGACAACAATTGTATATTCTGATGGTTTGGAGGCAGAAACTGAATACAAATGCAGAAATGTGACACACAACAGAAAGAGAAAGACCCCATCATGTCTAAAATAACTGTCTGAGGCTATTATTGGATTATCCCCCCACCAGCCTACCTACTCGTCTGCGCCTTTTTAGTGAAGTTATTCTTGGGAACTCACAGTAACATTTCCAAAACAGCTATAATGTTTTGCAGTCTGACAATAACACAGACACTACAATTCTTAGGAATCAACTCTCACAATATTTAAGTGATGACTCCTAATGGGAATCACTGTACTGTCCTTCATTTGAAATTCCATAGTGCATGCATTCTGCAATGCAATTAGACTTTTATGACTTCCACACATATTTCCATTCCTCATTATGAATTCAGTTGTGTATATACCTTCTACTTACCATAAGTATTAATTACTCAATATTAAACCATGGGCAATGGAATGTCAGAGCTTATTGGCTTCTAATGACTTTAGTCCCTCCTCTCCAGCAGAATAAATTATGAGCCAGCTTGGTAAAACTATACATGCCATTGTAGAAAGTGTACATTAAAAAGCAAGAGAAAAGCAAGAGAAAGTTTTTATTTATTTATTTTTGGGACAACTGATTTCATTAAAAACATTTTTGAAAAGAAACTGCAATAGGTGTCACTTGTTTTGATTCCAGTTTGCTACCACTGACTTTGGTTTGGCTGCCAAGAACTCAAAGATAAATAATATCTGACATTTGATTTGACTACAGTACAGCTCACTTCCACTCATTATAGCTTTAATTTTAATATTTCTCTTGGGTTGATTCACTCTGATTTGCTTAAAATAAATTGAAGAGAAGGTTAACGATGAAGGCAGGCTAGGCTGGGTTTCACCAGAAATGCACAACGGAAGCCTCAGTTACCATAGAAATGGGCCACTTCGACCATAGTGAGGATTTATTGAAAAGCTTCCCTGAAAGTATTATTCCCTCTACACTCTGAAAGCAGGAGTGCAGCCTGTCAACACACACAAAAGAAACTGCAAAACTATCTATCCCCAGTAATCCAATCTAATATACTGCAATATACTGAACTACAATGTCAACGAGACCTTTCATTCTTTAAAGTAGTTTGTCTTTACTGATTGTGCACTTGTCATGTTGTTATTGAACAACAAGATAAGAGTTCACCATCTATAGCTATAATACAGTATGACAGATGCTACTAGAAAAGCCACAGGGAGTCAGTAATGGGTTTTCATCTGTGGGCCTCCGAGGTTTCTTGAATTGCACTGGTGCCAGCAGAGTGGACTCTTAATTGTAGAGTTGCTCTTGGTGATAGACTCGACTATTTACAGCAGGATTACCATATCTCACTTCCCAAACGTTATATCAGGAACTCAAAAGGTAATATAAGTTGGATAGACTTCAACAAAATAATACAAACAATAATTACCATTAGCAGGATAGATACAAAACCACATGCAAACTAGATGCTCCACATGTAGGCAGCTTAAGGCCATTTCGTTAAGATTTGCCTCAGAGGTACTAAGACGTTATGAACCATGCAATCTTAAAGAGCTTAAGGACTCAAAGGGAAGATGTGATATGTGACTAATACAAAGAATATTTGGTTGGGCATACTGTGGAGATATTCACTCTTTTCAAAGAGGCCACAGATTTGTCACCGACAGTTAATTGATATCTTGATTGCAGGTGGCAGTCTTAAAACCTAACCATCCTGGAAGCGGTGTACCGCAATGTTGGTTGTTAAAAATAGAGATGAAACATAAAATGATAAAAGTAAAGCTGATGGGCGGATGAAGACCACAAACCATTGTCAAGACTCATTCCAGGAAGTAAAGTCAGTTTCTTCCTAGCATTCCCTGAGGCTTTTCCACATGAGAGCTCCTAATTCTCTAGACGCTTTCAGCCACAGACCGAGGCACCCACCCTCCAACATTTGAAAGAAACACGGAGAGTTTAAAGGCAGAAAATTGGCATGCACGTCCATTATGGCATCCATGCAGTGCAAAAGCCGCCTCCATCTCAGCAAGGGGCAGCAGTCAGCCTGACTTTGCAGGACATGTGAATGGCTGATATTCAGCGAGAGGGTGAGTTGAAGACAAGGTGAGGTAAAAGAAACATCCCTTTCCTACGAAAATCAAATATGACTTTTCCAGGTCAAGTGAAAAATGATGGAATAAGAGTGAGAAGAAAAGAATCATAAAAGACAAGGCAACGGAAAGTAGAGGAAACAAATAGGGTTGCTGCAACCCACTTGTAAACGCTTCAACCAACCTGAGAATTTCAACCAATCTGCGTTTTGCCGTTAACAGCCCTCTCCTGTCCATCCCCCTTGCACTCATCTTGTGGCATACTTTCACCTTTGAAGTCGCTTTGCATGCTGAATCTGTTTATTAGTTTTGCCACAGGTCCTTGGCAAGCACCGGGAACATCAGGAATGGGGCATGTGGAGCAAGGAGATATGAGAGCTGATTTATATTCCAGATTGCCCAGACACTTCTCCTCCAGCAAAATTAAAATGAAAGAGAGCGCCCCAAAACAAATGAATGAGGAGAAATGAGTGGAAACCAATCATTTCAGCCACAGAGGGACATTTTTTCCTTGCAAGCATTGGTGCTCACATGGATTCTCCAGCCAAGGGAGTGTGGAGATGATGTTTGTCATGCACAAGGGAGAGCCTATTGCCCTTTGAGGCACTGGCAGCTTTCAAATAAAATTAGCCGAGATATTTAACGGCTTTTATCAGCATCCATCTGAAGAGATCCCCAATCAAATAATCATTGCCCAGAGAACGCTTTGGAAAAAGATTGACTTTGTGGCAAAAACTGCAAAAATGCCACAATATACTCAATTTTGTTAGTAACGGCAAAGAGATTCTAATGATGTCAAAATCACGAGCCAGTTCATGAAAACATACTGAACAACAACTAAACATAACTGACAATAGTCAAGTTTAAGGGTTATATGCTCATGTGTCATGGATGCTACCACCTTCACACGGCAATTCTCCCCAAAATTGGTCATGTAAACGTGGATTTAAAGAAACTAGAAAATGCCACTCGAGTTTTTCCTCAAGACTGTTTTCATCCAAACCTGGCCTTATTATCTTTTCTATTTATCTACTCTATCAATGATGGTCATGAGCTCAATATAGCCACGAATATGACACATGAAGAATCCTGTTCTTAATCTCCGTGGACTGTTTCAAAGGCAAAATAATGGCCATTCTTTTAGCTACTATGTTTCTCATAAAACATAAAACTCCCACTACAGGGATTTACGATTTTTCCAGGGTGTTAGTATTTCCCTGAGACACATCATTAAATCTTTGTAAAACCACAATCTTATCGAGTAGTAAGACCCAGCACAATGTCACCAATGGATAATAAAACACAAATAAAGAGAAGTAAAGACTTCACTCAGTCAAATTAACTCATAAAATATATTATTTTCATCAATGAAAAATACGAGTTGTCAAGCATCAGTTGCCCGAAAGCTTTGCTTGTGTGAAACAAACCCAGTGGGGTATATATTGTGGCTTCAAAACCACAGGGTAACCGGTGAAATGACAGCAAAACAACAAGGTGTGGAGAACAAAAAATAAATTGCTGCTTTAAAACAAAGTATACTTTGAGTTGGAAAATTGTGGTGGGGGTGGTGGTGGTGGTGGTGGTGGTGGTGGTGGTGGTGCATTACATTGTGGCAGAACAGGAGATTTTAATTTGAAGCGCAACTTGTCTCCAAAATCTACTGATTAGCATTTAGACCCAGTTTATATCCTGCTAGAACCCAAATCATGCCAGCATATTTGAAAAAATACACGCACAAATTTATGTCAAAAGAGCGACTATAGTCATTAGTGTACACACAAAATTAACAGAGTATGCTTAAACCTTTTTTTAAACACTAACACAAGTGCGTAAGACAAATACACAATGAGTAGTGACATATAAGATTTGTAGATTGTTTTTATGAAATTTAGAAAACTTTTAAAAACACTAACCATCAAACCAGTAACCGGTACATGCCTATGCGCTATGAAACTTTTACTTGAACTGTCACATTCACTGTATGTGCAATACACTGTATATGTAATATATGGTATGCAAAGTTTTCATTCGCGCTCTGGATTGAGCCTTTCAGCAGTTCAGAGCAAACTCAAGGAGCACTAAGAACCAGATGAATTGCTTTCTTAAAATTGATTTCTAATTAGGGAATCACAGGTTTAAAGTAGATTTCTGTTGCTCATTTAAATGTTCCAGCTTTCATTTTGCTTTGATACAGGAAACCACACCTAAACATTTACACTAAAAGAAACATTTACTGCTTAATGAGCACCCATGGTGTCACAGTGAGTGCAGTGGCATTTGAGTAAAGGGGGCGGGGGTGCAAAAGATCACTAGAGACTTCATTAACTACTAATTAATTCCATTTGTGCTTTTCAGGAACACATAGCACATAAAACGACTCTTGAAAGGACAGGACAATTCATATCTTCCAACCGATTACTGTTGGGAAATAAATAGCAGATTTTACAGTAGAGAGCCCCAATAATACATGAAAATACAATCCAACAAAGGACATTTTGAGAAAGAGTAAACATTTGATTTACTTTCTATAAAAACTATGTTAATGCCACTATTAACTCACTGCCACGTTGCTTCTGAGTGACAAGCTTACATGCGCCATGATTAACCCTATAAACAACATCACACTAATGACAGTCTCTAAACTAATTTTCTGCGAAGTCCACACAGACCATTGCAGTGCAACAATGGCAGTTTCTGACACAAAACAATGGTTAATTGTTGCATTGTTTGATCCAGTGGGGAGACAATTCTACAGTTCCCAGTTAGTTATTGAGAGAAAGATTTTGGAGAAGAAGCCATACTTATCAGTGTGGTTCTGTTTTATTCATTTTTGTGGAAAGCAAGCATAAAAGATCTGAAGTTTTGGTAGCCCTTTGAAGGTTTCTGCTGCTCTGGGAGACTGTCATTTGACTGAGACAAAGAAACAAACGGCCGTCACAGAGCCTTCAACAACTTGCCTGCTCTGGTGACAAGACCACGCCTTGTTGATTTTACACACAACAGTTTGATGAAATTTTAGAATTCTAACAATGGCCTTTACATTGATAATTCCAATATTAGAATAAATTGAACCAAAATACATGAAGATATTGCCAGTTATATGCGTAGGTAACCCTCAGTTACCTTTTTGGTAACTTGAAAAGCAGTGTCACTATCGTAATAGCAAATATGATCACAAATCAGATTCAAAAATTCAATTAATTTCTATTTTTCATATCTATTTCTTCCTTCCGGTTCATGCAGGTTCTAATAATAAAATTATGTATTTTTTTTGTCACGTACAATTTCGATGGAGGTTAATTGTGTGTTTAATGTGTGTACCCCTGTGGTAAATGCTCTAAAACATGAATGAGTAGAGAAAACTTTTCGTTTTTCTTGAATACTGAATCGAGTTTACACTTGTCTTGATGAATACATCAATTTACTTGACACGCTTTACAACTCTTAACTGGGCTTTTAAGTGGACACATCACATCTAATCTCACTTGAGCTTAATCTTGTCATCTACATGTAAAAGCCATTCACTAACAGGCAGAATAGCACGAACATTTTTTTAGCTAAGAGGCCAGCATCCCTTATGATGCTACAGGACAAAAGCCTTTACATTTGCCTGTCACAAATGCCTTAGCTCACCACCATTAAAGTGCTTTGTACTTTCATACAGGATGATTACTCCAGAATCCCATTGAGTTTAGGGAAGTAAAATTATGTGTCATACTTTCAGAAAAAGCCCCAAAGTGTTTGTTGGAAATTTGTTGTTTCACTTTGTTCATTTTGTTTTCCCTGTGATTTGGCTGGCTACCGATTCAGGGTGTTCCCGCCTGGTGACCATAGTCGGCTGGGATAGGCTACAGTGCCCCCCGCAACCCTTGTGAGGATAAGCAGTTCAGAAAACAAATAAATGAATGCATTTTTTTTACTTCATAAATCCAGAGAGGTGTGGGAAAAGGCTTGAATAGAGTACTGAGCTGAACTGACCGTCAAGGCCAAGATTACAACACTAATCCAATGTTTGTCAGACACTCACACTGATCCCTTAATCCAGACTGCTAAAGTGTCTCCAGTCAGATGGAGTGCCAACAAACCAGCCTTGCCCCCACCTGCAACCCCATACCACACACATATGCACACACATGTGAGCCCGCACACACTAGGATATGGAGACCAGCTGCTAGCCGCAGCTGTTTTAGAATCCTTTGTGTTTATATTGAGGTAAATATGCATACAAGTGCATTCCCATATGGCAAAAGTGTGAATAGCATATACCTTATACGTTACAATACCTTATAATAGGATAATAGGTTCTTTTATTCTCATCTCATCTCGTCTCATTTTCTGAACCACTTTATCCTTGTTAGGGTCACGGGGGTGCTGCAGTTAATCCCAGCTGTCTCTGGGCGAGAGCCGGGGGACACCCTGAATCGGTGGCCAGCCGATCGGGAGGGCACAAGGAGACGGACTCCATCAGCCATTCTGAATGACTACAATAATATATTACCTCCTACTTTCTTTAATGCCACTTCTCCTCGCAACGATCATGGGGGTCAGATTAACTCTGAACCACCAGATTAAAAGAAGCTGAGGGTGTCACCCCTATTTAAATGTCTCCTCCACTATGAAGAAATGATTGCAGATAAACTTGTTAAATAAATCAGGAAATCTCAATCCAGACAAATGAATAAAACAAATTAGTGAAATGGGCTGGACATGGTTAATTAGACATCAGTTAGATGTTTCTTCTCAATAATTTTGAAATTGTGCAGTCAAAGATTTAGTGGATGGTGTCAGCTCGTCAAATTGGAACTAAACTAGACACAGAATCAACATATTACAACATAAAAATCATACAAAATCATTCATTTCTGGATGGGAAACCTGGGACTCATAAGAAATGTGTGCCATAAAATGCAAGTTACCACGGTGAGCCAAGCATAAGTAGATCTGAGACTGTAAACTCTTTACTTTTGATGTGCACTAGAAGCTGCATGAGAAAACCCCCTGTAATCCTATCTTCCTATGCTAGGTGTGAAAATGATGTCTTCTCCTGGGTGATCCCAAAAAGTTTCTATCATGTGAAAAGCAAGTGTCTTAGTGGCTCTAAACATGCAGCTTTTCCTGACTCAAAATAAAACATTACTGCCTTCCAAATCATGAGGACTTATTAAGCTTGCGTCTGATTTCTCCCCAGCCTCCTTCACAAGCAGCCGGGAAGTGCCACTCTAGCACTTTCCCTCCTCTCTAGTACTAATTACACAAATTCTGCATAGGTCTTCCATATGAGTTGAAGTTACAGTATGTATACAAAAAGCCAGGGTAGAATTTACAATTTTAGGAGCCAAGAAATATTTAGGCTTTAAAAGAATACTAAAATAAAAAACAAAGCAGCAGCAACAGAAGTAGCATAATCCCATGGTAGAATTAAGTATGATCATTTTCTTCTGTGATGTCATGTGACAACGCAAGTAGTAACAAAGTAACTTATCCCAATTGTATATGTACTATGCCGTGGGCAATGACATTGCCCCCGGCCCCCCATCCAGCCTAATCAAAAATTATATATGGAAGCACACACTTTTCAGGTGAACAGCTATCTTTGGTCACCAAAGGTGTGTATTAACATATCAAAAAAAAAATGAAAATGAATGCCCTTCCCCAATTCCCATATTATCCTTGGTTCATCAAGCGCACCTTAACCCGTTGTGAACCCCCCACTGGCTACAGTTTATCTAACACATACTGTGCCTTTTCCTCATATTTATCACTTCCACCAAAATTGTCATCCACCCTTCTGGCTAGACTGATCCCACCACTTACGGGATGCTAACCTGTCACATTTAATGAGGGTTTTCAAGCATCAAAATGGACACGCAGGATGGGCTAAGAGAGGGGGAGGGTAGGATATCTGCAATGACAGCTCCTTCCTTGTGATCGATGGTGAATGGAGGATGAAGTAAATCAGAGGTGCCCGTTTTCCGTTGGCAATAGCCACTTCAGAAATTGCTAGGAACTGATTCTTGTCTTTGATTTAGAACCTGTCACACTCAGCCAGACATACTTTGCATGACTAAATTTATCACTGGAAGAGAGAACATTCACTTCATTCAAGTAGACATGCAGAAAAAAAATTCAAATGTTCACAAAGCAGATGAGATGTCAAAGAAAAACAAACCCAACCTAATGTGCTGCATCAGAGCAGAGAATGAGAAATTTAAACAAATGAGATCATTGTTATAAGATTATGCCAGTAACTTGAGTTTCCTACAGATGATTGCAAATGTGCCAACCCTGAGGTATACCACCTGGTTTGACACATCACTTGAGTTGCTACCTACCTCCCACATGCTGACACAAACAAGGGAGTGCTTGCAGGCAAGAAAGAAAAATAGGGATAATACCAGAAATACACTTTGACATGAAGATTAGTCGCACACAATGAAACCCCGAGGACACTTATAACAGCATATCATAACAAACACAGATGCCATGTATAGACACACTGACAAGAGCCCATGCATTCATATCACACTCAGTGCACCGTGTGCAGCTGGAGATGAAACATATCTAGACAGCAGTGATGACAACATACAATTAATGTGATAGGAGAAAAGATTCTCAGCGACAGTTTGCAGACAAAACATGTTCAAACAGAAAAAAATGAAAAGCAGAAAATCTTGCCCTTTCTGACACAGTCAAAGATAAATATTATGCGGCTGGTAAAAAAACACTTGTGTATTCTTGTACTCAATACTCAATTGTCTAAGTAGGCAGGTTGTTATTGAGATTAGAAATTAAACCATAAGCTTCCATTGTTTAGCGTTTGTGTACAGTGTTCCTGCCATGTAAATAAAAAGATTGAATTAATATTTTCTATATTTACAAATTTTAACGCATTAAAGAAAGGCAAAGTCTTGCGAGTGGCTCGGTAGCATCATCTGCCCGGTACAGA
The DNA here is from genome assembly GCF_051989575.1 of Stigmatopora nigra. NCBI lineage: Eukaryota > Metazoa > Chordata > Actinopteri > Syngnathiformes > Syngnathidae > Stigmatopora > Stigmatopora nigra. The sequence continues at coordinate 12,769,219 of NC_135510.1, read as the reverse complement.
ACAGACACTTACAGGGCTCACATGATAAATTTATAATGGGGCAGCCAGCACAGCCCTTCGAGCAGGATGACAGAATCCCAGTGTGGGATGAGGATTTTATGACGGTAGTTTCATTATTCATGAAGAATATGAGCTTTCAACAATGTTCGGCTTGTTGTTGGCTGGACTCCCAAACTGGTCCGTTCATTTACCAGAGCCTACATACGTACGTTCACTCAATGACTATCCAGGCCAAGATGAGAATAAGGGCTAGGTTGTTACTGCTACTAAAGGGGCAGTTTATGCTTTGACCAAAAAAAGCCTAAATGTGTAAATATCATTAAAAAAAAACTCTCTCTAAAAATAACAGCCATCAAAAAATATTGCAAAAATATTGATTTGGATGAAAGGAGTACACAAGTAGGGAGAGCGTGAAACCGTGGCATGCCTAGATGCTGCGTTTTAGGCGTGTCTTTTAATGACAACCAAAATTAAACAACTAGTAGATTTCAAAGATAGGTAGTGTTGGTCGATTGCATCCTCACTTAGAGGCTCTCCAGTGTAGGAACTAATGTCAGACTGGCGCCTTGACTTTGATTGACATCAATGACACTAATTCAGATCTTGATTTTACATGAGTCACATCACTTGCAGTGCATTCAACCTTAACCTTTTTTTGACTGTCACCATTAGATCCATAACCGCCTGAGGCTAGTTTCTCAACATATCATGGCCTCTTCCACTGACTAGTTTCTCAACAAATATGGGCCTCTGCCTCCGACTAGTTTCTCAACATATCATGGCTAATCATTCTGCTTTGTAGTTTGTTTGTTTGTATGTTTTATTTTAATAAAATTAAGGAAAAATATGAGATTGCTTTTTACTGTTGAAAACAATTTTTATGTCAAAAGAATATCAATGCAAAACTGGATTGAAATGTGTGATGTCATCAGCTAGCACTATCGACACTTTGATCTCCTTTTAGCTTCCCTTTCCATCTCCTTTATCCAGCTCTCTGGAGAGTCTGGAAGAGATAGCATGAATACGATGTGATATTCCGCAAAGGTTGCACGGTCTGGGTCAACACTATTACCCCGAGGGGGAAAAAGGCGACAAAGGGCTGAGAAGTAACCAAAGGGATGAGAAGTGTGAGCAATAAGGGGTAAATCCTGGTCTAAATTTTACTCATCCAATACCAATCCAATAATTGTGTATTCCTAAGCACTCATATTGTGTCCCAAAACAAAGCCAAGAGCCTAGCATATGAGATGAGACCTATCTGGCAACCTGTAACAGAGGTAAGAAAGTGGTAATATTCTTTGAACAACCACTGACTGTCTAATCTCATCTCATTTCTGAACCGGTATATCCTCATTAGGGTCGCGGCGGGTGCTGGAGTCTATCCCAGCTAATTACGGGCCATAGGCGAGGGATACCCTGAATCAGTGGCCAGCCGATCGCAGGACATAAGTAGATGCACACTCACACCCACATCTGGGGGCAATTTAGAGTGTCCAATCAGCCTTCCATGCATGTAATTGGAATGTGGGAGGAGATCGGAGTACCCGGAGGAAACCTACGCAAGCCCGGGGAGAACATACAAACTCCACACAGGTAGACCGACTAGGAATTGAACCCACGACCGCAGAGACGTGCTAACCACTCGCTCCACCGAGACGCCCACCACTGAATGTGTAAGATCTTTTTCCGTATGGTTGTTGTTACTTCTTGCAAGAAAAAATAATCATGGTTCATCTTCACTTAGGTCCCTTAGACATTACTGAAATAACTTTAAGTTTTTAAATATTAATCTCTAAAATGTCCCTTAAACACTAGTCCAAAAATGCAAGCCTCTGTTCATGTGTGTGAAGTACCATGCTGGGTTTCAAAGGAGCCAGAACATGGCTGGTTCACGAAAATGTTAAATCCCAAGCCAGGTGTCCAACTCCCTCCTGCCAGCAAGCCAGCATGTGGGCTGATTGTGAGTGTGAAGTGGGTGTGTTTCGAAAACATTATGCTATTACAGCCTTAGTAAATCAGGGTAGTTGGGTAAGGGGCCTAAGGAGCATGGGGGGGCTTGTTCATAGTGGAAATCAATAAAGAGTGGAAACCTCTTCAGAAACGTGAAGGAGATCCATAGATAGAGTGATGACCTAAGGTCTAATAGCAAATGGAGGGGTGGGCAAACAATTACTAAACCGGTCTTTTAAAAAGAAAAAACTTGATAAATAAAAAGCATATTAAAAGGCAGAGCACTGTGAATATTACTTTTTCAAATATATTTGACACATCCAAATCAGGAAAAAGATGTGTTCTGTTTAGACAGCGTTGCTTGATAACCAGTGAATTGGTAACCACTCTCACGCTATTCTGCCTAAAAGAGCAATTTCCTTAAATTTTAAGACAAAGAACACAAAAATTAAATGTACTAAAATGGGTACATCAATCTGCTTACAGGATCCTTACCATATATGACACGACAACAAAAGTACAGTGCACATGAATATTGATTTCATAAGCTCAAGCAATTCTGTTTTGTAGTCAAGAGCTCCAGTATATTAAAATCCTGGCATCTGTAATTTTAAAACTCGCCATGATTGCTAACGAGATCTTTCACCTGCTCAAGAGTATGTTGTAAGAGAAAATTTCTTCTGAAGATAAAAGGAATCTATTCAATCACACACATTGCATGCATATTGCATCCTTGCATCTCATGAGGTGTTCACTGAGATAAGTAAATGTGTTCAGTGCAACAGAGCAGAAATCATTTTCCAATCTTTCCTACTCGTGCATTTTCCTCTCCTCACTCTATTTGGCTCCAATCCCCTTATTTACATGTCAATGTATTCACTTATCTTTGGCAAAGGTCTTGCAGCCTGCTGTAGTGGACATGCAGAATGTGAAAATCCTCATTACTATTCAGATTTTCTCGTTTTGTCTGAGTCAGATAATCAAGAGAAAGTTGACTATGGACAGATTCAAATAAAAAAATAAGGGATTTATTGTTAGGGTACCTGCCCTTGAACCATGCCCTTTCTCTGTGTTAGTGTGGGTGAAAGTTCTGAGTGCAGGACTGGACAGACAAGTGGAGATTATTATTCATTATTATTCAGCTACTGGAATAGCATTCACTTGGATCCGCGTTGCACTTCACAAAAGAGCTCCCTAACCCATCACTTCCAGTTTTTTCCTGTATCTTTTCCATCAAATCCCAGTCTTATGGCTCTATTTCAGAGCTCGGTGTCAATGGGTGAAATATAAGGCTGATGACTCAAAAACTGGGTTTAACACAGGTCATCTTGCATTTGCTTGCTTCAAAATTACATCACCATGTTGCATTTGAGGAGAGCAAATGAAAATGCGAACTAAAAGATGAAGTCTAGCATTTTTTTTAAGTTTTACTTTTTTTCCGTTCGAAATTATGATAGTCTTATTAAGATAATTAATCTAGTCTTGTTTTTGATTTTCTGTTACATTACCTTTTACACTATTCATTCCAAAACTAGCCAAAACATGGAATTGTTAAATTTATCGGTTATTATTAAAACAAAATTCATACGCATTCATCAATGATTTATAAGAATTGACCGATAACACACATGGTGGTGTCATGGAACGTGGATGGCCTGAATGTAATGTCTCCTCACTATAGCAGATGGCAGACAGAAAAAAGTGACAGGTGTATCAGGGTGGTGGAGTAATCCACTTTGGATTTTATGGCTGTTCTTCGACATTCATTCCTCATCAGCATGTAACAGTGCTGCTGGACTCCAGTCGATAACATATTCGACATCTTTTTTGCCTACATCTCTCCCTCACCTCTATACACTGCTTTTTAAATTGTTATTAATCTTGGGGAGGTTAAGAAAAATCAAGTAGTTATTATATACTATAGGAATAATTGCTACAGTTCCTTGAAATACATAATTGTGAAAAATAACAATACAATACCCGCCATCGCCGTTATATTGTTAAAGACTAGACAATTTGAGAGTACTAAAATATTTAGAGCACTTGCCTGAAACACATTGCTATTATTGCTTTTCTGTTAGAAAGGAAGCCACCTGATGATGTAGTGGTTCACTCGCTGACTTCAGTGCGGGCATTACGTGGGATCGATTCCCGCTCGGTGGTGGTATGATTCTGGGTGCAAGAGGTTATCTTTTTCTCTGTGTCCCCTATAGCTGACTACCAACCAGTCCAGGGTGTACTCTGCTTTTCGCCCAAAGTCAGCTAGAATGGGTTCCAATAAGCCCCACAACCCTTGCAAGGATGTGTAGTACGGATGTTTGGGAAAGATTTTGGTGCGGGGAAAAAAAAGATTCCGTGTGTGTAAAAATAAATAAATAAATAAAAAGTGTGAGTAAAAAAGGGAAGAAAGGGAAAGAAGAAATCCCTTCATAAAACTCAATTAGACCATTTCTTTTTTTCAGCGGATCATAAAAGACAATGATGATCATAAAAGAAAATGATGTGTTAGATCGGAGTTGCTGCATTCGGTTTGACACTTCTGCCCCATAGCATTATATCGGCTAAGTAATTAATATCCCAATATTAGATACTAAAGAGTCAAGATCATCTTTAGAATGGATGGATGAGGGTCTATTTCCAACACAGAAGACAGTAATCCTAGCACAACTAATGGTAGCAGTACATGTCCTCCAGTTCATTTTCACTGGGATGGTTTATCTGTCATGTAATGTCATTGTTTTTTATAAGAATATAGGGAATTGAAAGGAATATTGCATCCATCTTGTTTTCTCAGATTCTCACATTACCATTGCTTTTATGTTGGGCTCTAGAGGTGAAGCATTTCACACTGCATTTCAATGGACTGTTTTCCATACACCACGATGGGACTGTTATCACCCATCACCCAACACTGAGATATGACTTGGGCTTTATTGCATTTCCATAGAGCTGAGTGCTTGCCAGCCCCAGCATAGCTTTATCTCGGGCAGCTTTCGGTGATCCTTCACTAGGACTTACACCTTTCATCAATTCTGCCCATCGCTTCACTGAACGGCACATTTCTGATTGGTCGGCAGGTGGAAATGCAACGGTAGAACTAAATTCTGATTCGCCCAACATGGTTGTTCATTAGAAAAGGCTTGGATAGAGAGCAGAACCCCGAAGGTTCCAGTGCATGTTGATAGATGGGTTTTCTTTTCCCTCTCACAGCCCGTTCATGTAAATGTGTGCACACATGGGTACGCATGCTTTCACATAAACACAAACATCTCAAGCTCTCTTGTGAATTCAGCATTATTCTGGATAATACTGTCTCAGATTTTAGATCTGATAGTCATTATGCAGAAGAGATGCCAGGGGCTAAATTGAGATATGTAAATGTCTAAATGTCCACATTTGCTTTTTTTTAATGAGGCACTGGTGCGCCCAGTGTGACCTTGACTGAGTTTTCCACGTAAGAAAGAAAATCAGTGATTTCTGGCTAAGTCTCTCCAACTTATATTTTTTTCCTGGCTGTAATTGTAATAAGAATTGAACAAAAATGCAACCATCGCTTGAGGTTTGAAAGACTGAATGGTATCCTGTTTTTCCATTGCCCAGTCCAGGGTGCTTTTTTTTACAATGAAATGGATGTAAGATGCATATAAAAGAGGGATTGATGTTATATGCATTTTCAGGAATATACAGAAGATACTCACAGCAATTGTCTTTAAAAAAAATCCACCTGTGGCCGAACTGAAGACAGCGGAAAAACATAATTTGCCTTTTATTGCAACCAAGAAATATCCTCAAATATCCTATGATAGTTTGAGAGAGGCAGAAAAAATGGTTACTTCTTAACATGCTTTTGCAAAAGATGAGCAGAAAGGCAAAAAAAGAGAACTTTTGATAAAGGGTCAAGTTTAAAAGGCCTGCTTAAACAGTAGTAATGACAAAAAATAAAAAAAACTTTACAGAATAGTATTTTACTCTTCTGCTAAATCGCAAATCACAAAGCACATAAGATATTGAAAAAACTACATAAGGCTTTTCAGGCTGACTCTACTTTGTAGACTGCAACATGTGATTTAAGAGTAGTGGAGTTTCTTTAGCAGATCCTGAACATCAACAAAAAAACAGTATTGGTAAAGCTACAAAGCGTTAGCCTGCCTTGATACCAGAACACTACTGTTAGGATTTAAACCTGCAAAACACCATGTTTGCACAAATAATTAGACTTTACATGTTCTGATGTGTTTACTGCTGGTGCACTTTACTTTCTGTGTTGAGGGTGTCTAGTTTTATCTCAAGCTGCACAATGCAGCAAGGAAGGCCAGCATCTAAGTCAGACTCTATTATTGTAGCTGTTATCATCACAGCTACAGGAGGTCTTGGTCAAAATGCTTGCCTTGCTGTCTCAGCCAAACTGCACGACCTCCTACCAAGCAGCAATGACCCCCTCTCTCTACCATTCGGGCCTGCCCACTGCACACTTCAGCTTGATGGACAAGAACTGTCTGTTAACAACGACAATTCAAACATATATTGTTTGATTACAGTCTCCTCCTCCATCCATAATGCCTTGATCCTGCCTATTCACAACTGCAAGTATAACAAAAGATGAAAGACCTCAATATTTCCCACGAGAGATGGAAAAGGGTAAAGCAGTACTTTGTGAATGCATTTCTTGACAAGAACAATGAAGTGAGCAAGGAATAAGGCAAACAGCAGGAAGAAAGCTACACAGCAGACAAATGCTGACCGACACATGATGCTAAAATTATCAATGAGCCATGAGGGTTGGACACACTATGTAGACAGACTGAGTGTCTATCCTTCGCATGCTTCCTGGATAAATATTTCATCAGCTCAACTCTGATGGGTATTGATTGGAATTCTCATTTTCTTTTTTTTTATTGATCCCCACAGACTGTGATTACTGTTTATATAAACACACGTACACACCTTCATAACCTCTGAATGTCAATTAGAATGAATTGTTAAAGGCCGGAACAACATTATGGCTTCACCAACGTGTTTTGTAATGAGATGATGGAAGCTATTTCAGCATGACCATGTATTATTACTTTGTAATTAAAAATAAAGTAAGCAAATGGGAATGTCAATTAAAATGAATTGTTAAAGGCAGGAAAAACATTATAGCTTCACCAACGTGTTTTGTAATGAGATGGTGAAGCTATTCCTTGTACCATATACTATTGATTCATAAGTAGAAATAATATAAGCAAATGGGAATGTCCCTCAAAGAGCTAAGGCTGGTGGTGGTGCTTACTAATGTACTTATACATCAATCTGGATCAATATATTGATCAGTTAATTACAATCAGATCAAAATTCGCTAAAAATCTATATTGTCATCTTTTAATGGCATATTTTTTATTTTAAAAGTTTTCTCAAATGTTGGTGAATTATATACACAGTACAAAATCAATCGAGCCCTTGAATCAAAACATGACAGACATTCTAATATCAACATATACGATATTGTTGTCCAAACAAGTTATATCATATTATGTCGTCATTAGAGTGTTAAATTTCACCTCTAAAGGGATGTCCTGAGGAAAGTGATGTCAGCTAAATATTAACTGAATTTCATACAAAGATAGAATAAAATTTTAATCATATAAGGTGCATCGGATTATAAGGCACACTGCCGGCTTTTGAGAAAACTGTCTTTTACCCTGGGCCCTATAGTGCGGAAAATACAGTATACTAAAGGAAGTGAATGCTACACGGAGGACATTATACAATCAAGCTTACAGGCTCATGAATGAGCCTTTACAACACAATATTTTCCTTTAATTATCCCTGCTAATAAAATGTCGATGTCAATTTTGGATGCTCAGTGAAAATAGTTGCTTTAAATAGTGGACCATCATGTCGATCATGTGACTTGTTGGGTCATCATCAAATAGGCAGTTGACCTACTTGTTTTCAAATGAGTATAAATATTCCTATTCTTTAGAAAAATGAGTGATTTCTTGGTAAAAAAAAAAAATGATTCAAAACAATTATTAGTTTTGTTAAAGATGGTTAGTTTTCAACGATGACCTCACTAAGACAATAATTACAGTGTGCTTCTAAAACACTTCGATGATCCAGTTGAGCCCCTTGATCTTCAAGTTCTCACATACATCTACAAGAAGACAGTGGAGAACCAGGTGTTCCTTATCACATACCCTTTTCTGGGTCTTTGACTTCAAATGGAGGACACAGCTGTGTATACACCACACCTGGATCAATAGCAGCAGTGGGCCTGTATTGATTATGCGTGTAAGTGATACGAGACTGGGGGTTGTCATAGGAAGAAAAGCAAAGTGGAGCTGCCCTGAATTAGAGTAATAGTAATACAAGTATGCGGTGACCCTTGTAAACTGCCTTCTCTCTGGAAATGCCCCAAGTCTGGATGAAAAAGGGGGCAGTCTCAATGGTGAAAAATAATTCATTCTGATGGCTGAGGTCATTTTAGGGCCAGGGTTCGGAAGTAAATGAAAGTCAGTATAAATCTGGAGACTTACACATGACCCCTGGCCGGTTTCTGGAAACAGTCTTTCATAGCACCACCTCCAACAAGACCTTGGACTAATTATGGACACAGGGAACACATTTACTGGGATGGTTTTAACATGCCAGATTATCAAGGCTGTTGTGGAGATTACTCTATTGATTCTCTGCTGCAGACTTCATGACGCCATATACAAAGCTCTCTCCCTAATCTGATAGCTAGTTAAAAAAGAAATTCACATTGTCACTGATGGTGTAGTGGTTCATTCGCCAAGGGCTGAATTTCCATTCAGTGGCGGTGGGATTGTGCGTGCGACTGGCAGTTTGTGTGCCCTACGACTGACTGGCAACCAGTTTAGAGTGTAGTCAGCTTTTCTCCCAAAGTCAGCTTGGATAGGCTCCAGCGCTCTGAGACATTACAAGGATAAGTGGTGTTGAAAATAAATGAATTTGTGAAGTGTTTCTTTAAGACAAGTTAATATATTCTACTATAGAACCAAACACAAATATTCCAAGGTGATTGGCATAAGTATTTTAGTAATGTGAAACAAGAAATACTTTTCATAATTTTACATGACAATGTCAACCATTCTTAATTGGTTGTTTGCTGCAAAGTCACATGAAAATCTTGACTTCTTATGTCAATCTTAAGGGTCCCCGAGGAACTGAATGACTCAATTGAAGCATCTCTACAACACCACCTTGGAAAATATTGCGGGGGCAGCATACGCACAGAATATAGAGCCAGGTACCTTTATCCCCTGAAGTTAATCCTCAATGACTTTTTATTTATTTATTCATTTATTGTTTGTTTGTTTTCTATTGTGTTTAAAACAAACTCTAGTTCATTATTTAAAATTGTTGGTGAAAATTAGATGAAGAAGCGGGCCCTGTTAATCATTCATGACTGATATTGCACGTTAATGCTACATTGTTTTGAATTCATAAATTTAAGTTCTTAGGATGTGTGTCAATCTGCATGTGTTGTGTGCTTTGTTTGTCTTTGTCTTGTTATAATTAGCTATTCCTCACCCCCTTTTTTTAAAAGAAGCAATTCATCATAAAACACTTCCCTCATTGACTAGAAAGAAAATTCAGATGCAGAAGAGTGCAACAGTGCTGTGTTGGATTAAAGTAGACTGGTGGAAGTTAACAGGAAATCTTTGTCTGATTTATGACTTCCACTTTGCTTTTCCAAGAGAGACACTGGTAGAAATGTGATCAATGAATGCAGGATTACTCATTCGGGAGGAAGAAGTTATTCTACAGGGATTTAAAAGACTAAAAGACTAAAAAGATGAAGCGAGTGTGATGGAGAGTGTGCATTTAGAGTCCCTGTCTACTACTGGCATATAACATTTCACTGAATTGGGACCATCAGGTGAAAATAAAAAATGTTTTTACAACAAATGACCATACTCAAAAGAGATCAATTGACCAGTGTTGTATTTCTCTAAAGATGAAAAGTACAAATCCTGATAGGATCATTTTTTTGTGACATATTTATCATGCTGCATCTTGGTAGTGTGTAGAAACATGGTACTGAACCTGTAGTTTGATTGTTTACAATTTGGAAGACAATTTAGCAAGGCAGATGGTTCATTCTTGCCTCCTCCTTGACTGTAACCTGTTGGGGTATTTTGTCTAATTTCCACCAAAAAGGGCAGCTAAAAGTTAAAAGCAATAGCTACGGACAGTTCTGGCAGATTAGCATACCCGTATGCTTACGTAAAGCAATTCTCACACTAAATGTTGTTCATGAACACTTTACAATAATTGTTTATTCATAGAAACGATTGCTGGCCCAATGTTTGGTGGACACATCGTATGAAATTGAGTTTGCCAAAAATAAATCTATACCATTTTTATTAGGGTCAACGCAAGACAAGGCAGTTAAATTTGGAAGGGGAATTAGAAAGACAATCACTGGGTCATTCTCCAAGTCAAATCTCTTCTAGCAGCTCTTGCCACCTGTCCTACAGCCTCCCTTTGGGTGGAGGGTGATGGCCAGATGGCTTTTGAGGGCCAAGCAGCATCCTGCGTGCAGCATCCTCCCCACCCCCAACTTCAATTGCTCCAACTAGGGGCCAACCTCCACCCACTGACCCCAGTCCCCAAACCGGAGCCCCCAGCACTTGTCCGTGCTGCATGACTGAGCAAACATAGAATTTAACACAAAAACACCAACATAAATCCCTTGTTCTCTCTTTGCGGCTCCCTCCTTTGCAAAAACTACCAAACTAGGGTTTAACAGAAGCCTTGCTTACCTGAGATGTATCACTCTGGTTTTGCAATTGGGATTTTTAGACAAATTGCTAAGAACACTGATTTTCACTCAAAGTATTTGTCTTGGATTTTGCATGAGGTAAATTGACAAATGTCACACAATTTTTATTTTGCTTGGAAATGTTTTTTTGAAAACTAATCAAAATGTATGGCAAAAAAACCTCCCAAGTCATTCCATTCAATATCTCTTCTATTGTGCTCTTGTAGTTTCAGATAGCAGCCCTGCTATCCTTCTGGCAAGACAATCAATCAGCCCCTTCTTAATGACAAATTGTCAGACCCCTATACAATTTCACAATCTAGGCCATGAACCAATGAAACAGTGGTATGTGTCCAAATCCGGCCTAAAATAGTGTGTCAATTCTTGATGAAAATAGATGAACCACATCTTTTTGAAAAAAAGGCACTAAAACAAATGAATGCTTAAAACAGGGATGTTGACATTTTGTGTATGAATAAACTTCATCTGGTGCTGTACTATGTCACTACCAAAGAACAATTTTAAAGGAATGGATAATGAAATATTCACCATTTGCCACAGTAGGACTATGTTAGTGCTGATTAGCCATTTTCAACCAGCACACACAGGAATTTATTGCCCAGGAAGCCTCACCCGATGAGTGATCTCATTAAAAAAAGAACAGTAAAGGCTAGCTCCTTTTTTTTCTAAACAGGACATATTGCCACAGTGTGCTAAGCCAAAGCTGCTGTACTAGGGCTAGCGCTGACAGCGATAGGGTGATCTTTTTAAAAGGACTTTGTCCGCTATAAGCTTTTATTTTCTTATTTTAATTAGATGTCATTTGTAATGTCTGAGATGCCCTGTGTATATGAATGAGTAGAAAGCAACCAGGCTTGATGTTTGTTCAGTTAATAAAGATCAATCCATGAAACATTTGTGTTTAACATCTCTCTATATAAATATCGCATATTAAGCCATGGAAACCTGCAGCTTCTGGTCAAGTACGGTATAGATTTTTTTGATAAATTCAATGAATGTTGGGTTGTGCAGTTCTTAATCAGGACCACTCCATAGTGAGGAAAATTTTAAAATGACTGATTTATGTAGTTTATACTCCTTTTGTCAAGTGGAAATCCGTTTTTTTTCAATTATGACATTGTATTTTTGAGGCTATTAAGAACCTTTGAAATGCTAATGGAATATGTGGGGATAATGTTAATAAAGAAAAAGAATAATAGTCTTAAGAAGTTAATACAAATAATGAAAAAAATCTCGATACTTGATCAACTGAGATACATTCTCTCCTATACACTTGTTATTGCTACTTAAAGAAAAAACTGAATGTGCGAGGTAGCGACAATATGAGCATATAACCTGCAAAGTGAACAAAATCCAATTACCATGTGCTGGTGGCAGTATCACTTATAAGATCTTGAACTCACACAGCCAAGGTAATTGTCTGGGGATATGAAACCCTACTGCACAGACACCCATGATAATACTCTCAACAATGTAAAGTCTGTCGCAACTACATTGGCTATTTCAATTGACTGGGTTGAGATGAGATGTCCATAAAGCGGAAAGGTGAGTATTGGCTTAGTCAAATTCCCTGGTGAGTGTCTGGTCTCATCTAAAGTAATGTCAGATTCATGATGCGTACACTTTGAGGCATCAAAAGGAATCGACACATGTGGCTGCGGAATACTCATTGAGCATGCAAGAGGGCAAAAACACAATTTGTGAATGGTATTAGGGTTGGTTACCATAGCAACAACAAAGGAGTTTGGGTGGGATTACATAAATATCAAGCCTTGTAGAGCTAGACAGAAATGCTAAATCTGTGTCTGTGTCTCACTTAGAATCCATGGAAGCTGAGCTTTAAAAAATGACAGCTTTGCTTTAATTAATATTCATGTTAGACACGATCCCAGGTGACTGATCTAACATATCTGATAAAATCAATCATTTAAAAGGGTGAATCTAAACACCTGTAGTGATGAATCTATGCAAAAATTCTGACTTAAGCAGTAAATACATATGACAAAAAAAATCTTACCTGAAACCTCAGTCAAACATCATTCAAAGAACCAAAACATTCACAATTTTGTGAGGCATTGATTGTGGATTATGCAAAATATACAAATATTTTGACTAGTTTTCAATCATAAACAATGAGCATCACAACAGCAGGTAAGCCTTGATATTTGGAACATTTTGATAAAAGCTGAAAGGGAAAAAAACATATTTCTCCATCCATAATAGCAGCAGATGGCCTAAGAAATTGTATACAACCAGAAAGCATCACGAGATAAACTAATAGATTTTCCATGCTTTCACTGCTGAGTATATAAATAAGTATTGTTTGGAGAAGATATAATATTGCTTTTGAAATACATATAGTAGGTCCAGGATAAAGTTAGCATACAACTATGGAGAACATGTTTTTTTTTGTGGCTGCATCACACATTTGGTAATAAAAGTCAATAAAGATTTGAACTCACCCTTTTCTGGTCCTCCAAGCCATGCTGGACAGGTCTCCTCTTGAGGTGCTGTTTTGCACAAACCTCTGCTCCAGCCTCCATCTTCCCATAAGTGGGCAAAAATTCACGCTGGTGGACAGCGGAATATCCAGCAGCTAGAACAGTGAAATACCCACTTAAAGTATTTCAGTCTGCTTCCCACTTGATTTGTTGCAGTGAGGCATGAACATCTATCCAAAAAGTAGAAAAAATGTCTGTCCATCCACTTTGCTTCCTCAAACAGGTTATAGACAGTCTCAAATTTGTTCCCACCTCAGCCACAAGCCATGATAGACTCGTGCGGGTTCTCATTGCAGTTCTGGATCTGGCCTAAGGGGAGCATCACGGCAGACGTGGAAAACCGGATAGCAGCAGGGTCCTCCTCTCTTCCAAAACCACCAATGCAGCCAGAGATTTGAGGGAGTATTATTATCATAATCCTTTTTTTTGGATGACAGTCAGTTTGTCATCCAGTGAAGAGCACATGGGCAGCCTTCAGATTATACACGCTGTTCGGTTTTCCAAGTGACAGACGCTGATTTAAAAAGAACAGCAAATGCGAAGAAAAGATGGTGTCATTCTCAAATGTCTGGAAGTGATCAACAGCTTGTGTAGAAAAAGATAATGGTCAATAAAAAAATTAATTACACATCATTTAAAAAGGTGTCAATTGAAGTTTAGTCCCCAATATGGGATGCTTGATCATCTAGTTTTCTTTCTGGACGAGTTCAACAAGAAAAAATATTATTTTGCATTTATCAACTCATAGAAATAAGGCATTTATTTAAGAACTGCCTGTTGAGTTGTTGCCAAAAAATCTGAAATCTGTGTTCATTTTTTGTGCCATCAGTACTTATAATAAATGGACCTATTCAAACATTAAGTCAACCATAAAGGCAATAACATCTCATGTTAAAGAGTCAAAAGCTAGTAACTTAAACATTAGCATGTGACTAGCACAAATTAACGTGTATGGTGTGTGGTCTTGAATCCCATTAACCACTGTATTTCTGATATATTACATTAATTAGGCTTCACATTAGTTCATTGAATTTTATGTCCTTAGGAGACATGCAGAGAAAAACATCAAAACGTCAAACGTGATTTACCTGGGGCGCTGGCTCCTTAGTCATAAATACCAGGTCTACTCATGAAAAAATCAAATGTGTAACTTTCATGCATTTGTTTTCTGTACCGCGTAATCCACAAATTGATAACTATATGATCTTTCAGGTCGGGAGGGTAAAAAATGAAGGTGTTTGGCTACCTCAGAAGCTACCACGTTTTCACCTTACCCAGCGATAAATTGGGGAAAAAAGAAAAGAAAAGAACAAACATTTTTGAGCACTTTTCCTGCATCCAATTGCATGCAAAGAGGCCCGTGACAGGCTTATTTCTGAAAGAAAATATATACTAATAAACAATTTTGGCATGCAAGTAGTCCGATCTGCAACACTACCCACTGCAGCATCTCTGCAGAAGAATCTGTCGTCTGGGCTGAGCTTTCTAGAAACTGCTAGAATAAAAACACGCAGCATATAAACTGCGGAGACAAACATTTGACTATATTACTTTTTTTTTATTTATAAAAGTCACTCCTACCTGCAACTTCATGGATTGTTTCGCAGAGAGGGTGTTTTCTGCTTGGTTCTGTTTCTCCTTCTGGTCTGTGATTTGGGAAACCGATGCGTTGATGTGCTGTCGGAAATGTCGAAAGGGCAGAGCTGCAAAATGACGTTTAGTACCAATGCGATCCCGCAATTATAGCAGCGTTTTGAAATTATTTTACTATTTTGAATCTATCATTATATGATATGACGCACGTGTCCTCCGTAAGGTCTGGGGGTACATCTCCTGTATCCTACTTAAGATTGGAGCACAACGATGGGTGGGCTACACCCTAGACTAGTGTCAGACGCTATGCTGATTCATTTCATTGAGCAAAAATAACGAAATGCCCTCTATAATTTCGCAGTAAGAATTAGTCTTTTAAATTACTATGCGTCCCTAAAGTAATCATCAGTGTCCCACACTCGCGTCCGTGACATGACGTCACTCACTTGCTTCTCTGCCTTAACAGCATCCAAGACGCTGGTCCGTTTCCATGGCGACGTACTATAAAACGGGCTTCTACCGCCGCTGAGCGTCCAAAAGAAGAAGAGTGTAGTACTACCAAATAGAAAATAAATGGGTACTTTTAGTATTGTGCTTAAGTCGTCACGTCTGTTATTTTGCGTATCTTCCCTACTAGGTAGATGAGCCCCAAGACACAATCATAGACATTTATAATGAACTAATTTAGTTTTATTGTGAGTATACATCTAAAATAGCCACTTTTTAGAATTTTTGGTGGCCAGCCAAATGCAAGCGAGATATAGACAAACACCTTTTCATGCATGTATTCTTACACTTGGACAATTTGGAATGTTCAATCAGCCTACCATGCATGTTTTGGGATGTACACATGGAGAACATGTAAACTCCACACTTGAGCTCAGGATTGAACCCTTGATCTTAAAACAGTGTTGCTGGTGGCCACCCAATCCACTTTTTTTTACTGTGCTTCTGTCAATAAAATTTTAAGAGGCTAAAGTGCATTTAAGGGCAGGATTGTGCAACCATCTACATCAAAGTTGATTTCTTTATATACATGTCCTTTGGACACTTACCCCATAAATAGTATAAGGTCTCTAAATATTTTTCACCAACATTTCTTCCGACCAATTCGGCACATAAGGCACAGAGAGCAGCGGGGTGTATAGTTATGTTGATTACGAAAAGAATGGATGAAATATAACATTTTTTTTAATTGCTGCCTTTAGGGACCTGCATGCAGGTTTCTAACAAAGTCTGCTGGGTAAAGATCATCCTTTGATATTTTCAGTATGTCAAGCTTCAAGGAGACAACTGCAAACATCTCCACCTGCATTGATGATGCCACAATCTGCTCAGGCGAGAACTGTCTTCTTCCAATCATTGATGTAAATGAAACATTGAATCTAGTGATAAGCGTTGTGTTCACAGTCACACAGGCAATGATTATGTTTGCTATGGGCTGCTCTGTGGACGCTAAAAAACTTTGGGGGCACCTGAAAAGACCCATGGGAATCGTTATTGGTTTTCTCTGCCAATTTGGATTTATGCCCTTTTCTGCATTTGCATTATGTTTTGCCTTTAATGTGCTACCTGTTCATGCAATTGCTATTAATATCCTGGGTTGCTGTCCTGGAGGCACCATTTCCAATATTATCTGCAGCTTTCTTGATGGGGACATGGACTTAAGGTAGGAGGCTTTTATGTATACAGTGTTTTTATAATTTATTCATCATATTACCTTGATGCATTGGATATGACAGCACAGCAATATGAAACATTGTGGCACTATGCTCACTGAATGTATTTTTGCCCATGCTACTGTTTTTCTTCCTTCAGTGTTAGTATGACAACCTGTTCCACCACACTTTCCATGGGAATGATGCCATTATGTCTGCTCATTTACACTTCCATTTGGACTTCATCAGACACCATCCAAATACCATATGATACAATTGGTAAATATTTTTTTATGTACAGATACAAATAAATATGTTTTACTGTGCATGATGTGTTAAGACATGGAGATTTTGTTAATTGAACTCACTCTTTTATGCTGGGTCGGACTTGTTTTATTCTTCTCTTCTTTGAATATTGTGGTTAATGTAGACCACACATCGAAAATTTGCTAAGTAAGGTCACCCCTATTATAACTATTTTGTTTTCTACAGTGCTGAGTCCTAGTAGCAAAAGTGGCTTCAGCGTACACATTTTAGTGTGGATTTGATGAGATGTTTTTATAATTATAATATAGTATTTTTTATAATTAATCCCTCCCAAAAATCGCAAAGTAGTGTATTCGCGATAAGTGAATTTGCGATAAGTGAATTCGCGATAAGTGAATTCGCGATAAGTGAATTCGCGATAAGTGAATTCGCGATAAGGGAATTTGCGATAAGTGAATTCTCGATTAGTGAATTTGCGATAAGTGAATTTGCGATAAGTGAATTCGCGATAAGTGAATTCGCGATAAGTGAAATCGCAATCAGTGAATTTGGGTTAAGTGAAGACGCGCGATAATCGAGGGATTGCTGTGATGCTAATTGTGTTTCCTCAGGTGTAACCTTGGTGGGCTGTCTTCTCCCAGTCCCTGTAGGAATGTGCGTTAAACATAAATGGCCTAGCTATGCTAAAAAGATCCTAAAGGTGAGGATTTACAAACATCTAATGTTCTTTCTCCTCAAATAAATCTAAAAGGCAATGTTTAATTCATTCTCTTTGTGTTTCACAGTTTGGGTCGATAACAGGCTTTGGTTTCCTTGTCATCGTTTCTGTGGTTGGGGTGATTCTTTACCAGTCTTCCTGGCTCATTGATCCCTCTGTTTGGATAATCGGAACAATCTACCCCTTTATTGGTTTTGGCATGGGTTTCCTTATAGCTTACTTTCTTGGTCAACCATGGTACAGGTATGTTTAAAGCTAACAAAGAAAAAAATAAAACCTGTTGTATTTGTTAAATATGAGAACGCATGCGTCTCTCTCATGGGCTTACCAACTGTGGGAGGGCTTAGTTGGTAAATCATTTATGTTAATATTATATGAAAGTATTGTACAATAGTTATTTTAATTGCAATTATGATCCATGTTATGATCATTTGTTGTTCACAGCATATGACATTTGCTTATGCTCATCTCAAATTCACAGTACAGTTCTGTAATTCTATATTTTGGGTTGTATAGGTGCCGCACAATTGCTGTGGAGACTGGTATACAGAACAGTCTGTTGTGTAACACCATTGTCCAATTGTCTTTTGGACCAGCTGAACTTGAGGCCATGTTTACATTCCCAATTATCTACAGCATCTTTCAGATTGTTGTGTCTGTTCTGTTTGTGGGAGGTGAGTGTTAATGACATGTCACAGCTTGCAAGTTAGTGATGTAGTGCTCTGTTTACTTGGGCTTGAAGTCATCCTATCAATAATGAGCAAAAGCGGCGCCTTATGGAATATTCAATTTAATTAAATAGGGGGGGGGGGGGCTTTGCCTGTAATGTATTGACATCACTGATAAACACTGTGGTTGTAAGATTACAAGTTAAAAATATGGAGATAATAGCTATGAAGATCTATGATCAATTTTGGTGACCATCCAATGATAATCATGTGAAGATGATATACACTAAGAATTCTTGATTTTTACCCCACAGGATACCAAACCTATAAAAGGTCACATTGCCAAAGACCAGCTGAACTAGAGAGTCAATCTCCATCATGAGAAGAAGCAAAATAAACACAAACAACATCTCAAAAATAATGAATTAACAGTTTGGAAACAACGCCCAGCTCTAGGATAATGCCTCTCCTGACTTTGTATTTTCCAGGATGACTTCCACAAACAGGATAATCCTGATGAGTGTAAAACCTGCCACACCCTTCTGGTTGGGATTGTGTGCATAGGTTTCACTGTACACCATTACAAGGTATAAGCCCATACTATCCATCCATCTTCCATACTGTGTATCCTTGCAAGGGTTGCTGGAACTTATCCCTAAGCGGAAATCAATCCCATGCTTGCTTGCCCCAAAGTTAAGCGAGTGAACCCCGACAGCATCAGGAAGGTTGTGGTTGAATGTTAAATATTACCATTTTTATTGAGGGATATTTTTCAAACTCAGACAAACGCTATTGATCATTATGTATTCTTAATGAAGTCCCATCTTAGTAGTCAAAAAGCACATTGTTATAGGGTTTTTTTTTTACCCAAAATGTCATGAATAAAAACTAGGTAAAGTAAACACATTACATCAATAAAGTTGGCTTTTAGTATTTAGAATTATTGTGCACGAATCACCTTTTTTATTATTATCAATATTTTGGCAAGAGCCAGCCCCTACATCAAGACAATGGCGCCATCTTTTCGTTCGTCACAGACTCTTACCGATATTGCAGGCTCCATTTATCGTCAGATCATTGACATCCCTTGCTTACGACAATTGGCCACCATTCTCCCCTAATGGACAGAATGAGAAATCTTCATCATTTGTCATCTTCACAAACAGTCAACTTTCATTCTTTTTTTTATTTGTTATTTGACTTAGTTTGTACCTTATACGGCGGCCCGTTGAAGAATGATTAGCGCGTCGGCCTCACAACTCTGGGGCCGAAAGTTTGATCCCAGGTGGGTCCTCACTGTGTGCAGCTCCGGTTTCCTCCTCCCACATGCAGGGTAGTCTGGTTGAACACTCTAAATTTCCCCTATGTATGAGTGTGGGCGTGAACGGTCGTGCCCTGCGATTAGTCAGGTGAACGTAGTTTTCTGGGATAGGCTTCGGCACCCCACGCGACCTGTGTGAGGGTAAGAAGTTCTGTAAAAGAGTGAATGCTTCCCTACTACAATATATCACAACATAAATTCCCTCTAAAATGGCCATACATTATCCCATTAAAAACATGCTGCTCCATTTTCCCTCGATGGTAATGAGCTACAATCATGAGTGCTGATTAAATGCATGACCTTTGCAATTCTCTCGTGACCCGGTGGGGTCACAATGAATGTGACGTCAGTACGCATGCTCAGAATGGGAGAGCCAAACGTCACGAAGACACGCCTACGCAGTTTTATGCAACTTCCCATTCGCTGAGCTTGTTGACTAAGAAGTGGCGGCTTTTTCGGAAACTTCAACATTTTGGGCGCAGTCTGTAACTTGTACTTCTCTCACGTAGCTGTTTAATACAAGGATCCCATTTAAAAGCTTTTGAATTTACCCAGGAGTGAACACAAGAGGAGTAGTTTAACCAAAATGGGGACTCCCTTCTAAGCAGGTTCTTGCATCCTTTGGTGAGTGTCTTTCTCGTATAATAGTTGTATAGATCATTAGATATTTGTTTTTTAGGTGAATGGTTGGTAATTAGTGGTTTTCGAAGATTAAAAAAGATTATGTTTACCCAGTTTTGTGCTTGTTGACGAGGTTGTTTCTAGAATTTGCGTGGCGGGGGAAAATGTCTAAGCAACATACTGAGAGGTGTACACCAAATAGTCCTATGACTGTGATCTTTCATCTTAAAATATATTATTACGAATAATGTCAAAGTGTTGTTTTTCACGATGTGAACTTATTCGGCGCCAAGGATTTCAAAAAATATTTTACCTGCGCGGGACGCCCATTTGACTTCCTGTCTTGCGCGCGCTCATTGGCTCCTTTCGACTAAAAGGGCGGGAGCGCGGCAACTTTTCAGCATGTTGATTCGACGAGTAAGTAGTCTGTCACTTTGGTCCAATACTTGTGTTATTTTTATTTTTAAATTAAACACCAAAGGATATGGGGCGTTGCCTAATGCGACAGTATTTTATAATAAGTATTATAATTATTTTCATCAACGCTTGATCGTAGATTCGGAAATCGGCAAGCTAACAAAATCAGTGTTATACTGTCTTTACAAATTTGTGTTGAGCCAGATGTTTTAATTCAATATTTATCTCACCAGTTGAATTAATTATTTTTTTTAAGGGGAACTTGGTCACTGGAAACCATTTCAAAGGCAGTAAATTACATATATTTAACTGTGGTCTATAACATTATGCGTTTAACATAACAAAATGTGTAATGACATAAATACTTTCATCCTATAGTTTGCTATAAAACACTTGAGTAATTTGCTTTGTTTTAATTTTATTCCATTTAAGTCATTGTATGTCATTGACAACGATAGACTGTAAATGTCAAAAACATTTGGAGTGGGAAGATTGACTACATTCAATGGCAGCCTATGCGTCAAATGAGTGTTCTAAAGACAGTTAAAGGTGAATGACATTGTGGAATATAATAATTTTGCTTGTCTTTTTTATTTCAAAACAGATGATGGCAATAGCCCCTCAATTTTGACTTCAGGAATCACGTAGGAATTACACAACGCTCATTATGGGTCCACTCACAACTCCTAAGAAAGCCGTACAGACAGGGTCCGTCGATCCATGGACACCAACTTCCAACCTCAAAATGCTCATCAGTGCTGCGAGTCAGGAGATTCGGAACCGGGAAAAGTGGACGTGTCTGCCTTCTGAATTAAATGAAGTTATGGATTCTGCACAGGTATATCATTTTCTCAAGACATATTGCACCTTTGTATCAGGTGTCCATATATGCACTTCCAATCTAACGCATGTGTTTGCTCTTCTTGTAGGATCTTGAAAATGGAGATGAGTCTGAGAAAATCATCAGCAGAAAAGATAAAAGTCTAGGATTACTCTGCCACAAATTCCTCGACAGTCGCCCGGATTGGCCAGACCAAACTGCAGACAATGAGATTTGGTTGGATGAGGTGGCCGTTGAACTTAGTATGTCAGCTTTATAAATTCATTAACAACTAGTCCCGCTAGTCACTTATTATTGGGTCTAAGTTTGTAGTTTTGGCCTTAATCATTTGACTTTTTTTCCCCCTGGCACAGATGTAGAGCGTCGGCGCATTTATGACATCATGAATGTTCTCGAAAGCCTTCACATGGTGAGCCGTTCTGCAAAGAATCGCTACACTTGGCACGGTCGGACCAACTTGGCCCAGACTCTGACCATTCTCAAGCAAGTGGCTGAGGAACAAAAGTATTCCCAGCAAATGCAACAAATGCAGCCAATGAAACGGCGCTTCTTGATTAAAAAGACGGACTTTGATGGCAAAGAGAATGAGGACGCAGAGTTAACGCATGCGGAGAGTACTGTGCATAGGCAAAAGGATCTGTCCTTTGTGGAGCTTCCTGGACTGGAATTCAAAGCAGGTGAAAAGCTAGGATGCAATTAACATTTTGTGCGGGAGAAAGAAACTCATTTCACAATCTTTATCTTTGTTTTGCCAGCCTCTGTTAATAGTCGGAAGGACAAATCTCTGAGAGTGATGAGCCAGAAGTTTGTCATGCTCCTCCTTGTTTCTAATCCTCCCGTGGTTAGCCTGGACATTGCGGCCAAATTTTTCATCCGAGAGGAACAGTGTGGACTTCAGGATGAAAACAAACTCAAAAGTCAGTCTCCCCCTTTGGTTATAAATGAGCATTCTGTGGTTGGAGCTGATGACGTTTTACTTGAGTTGTAAATAAATAACCTGTGCGTGTTCTCCTTGCAGCTAAAGTGCGACGACTTTATGACATTGCTAACGTGCTTCGGAGTCTGAGACTCATTGAAAAGGTTCACCTGACAGAAGAAAGGAAGAAACCAGCATTTAAATGGGTTGGCCCATATAAATGTCAAATCAAAGGTAGGAATTTGACACTTGGATGTGTTTTTTTTTTCCCCAGGTGGCAAATAATGTACAATGTTCTCATGAAGATTAAACAGTCAGCGTCAACCATTACTGCTACAGCGCAGAGTTCTCCTCATACAGAAGCGGCAGCTCAGTATTTGGACATTATTTAAGCTTATAATGAATATAAACTGCAATACACTTCTCAATAAATTAACAAAACTTCCTGTAATGGCACTTAGCTTTCAGGCGGATCAAAATTAGCACAAAAAGAACCACATAAACAGCAGGATATAACATTTGTTACTTTCAAATACATCAACATTGTGTCAATTGTTGTTCCAGATCAGCCAAGTGATCTCGCCTTGTCTCCATCCTGCAAAAAAAGGGTCCTGGAGTCTCGCTCCAGTGTAGAAAACTGTGCCAAAAACCTTTTTTCGTCACCTCCTGGCTCTAAGAGAAGTTTCACGCGACACCCATCTCTCATTAAGCTAGCTAAGAGCATTCAGGAGGACCGCCGAAAGATCAGCTCGGCCCCCAGTAGTCCTGCCAAGACTGCCTTCAGTAAGACATTTTTTTTGGCTGGTGGTGGTGAGGTGGGGTGGGTGAGTTCATTTCTCTAAACATTGATCTTTTGCTCTAAGATGATGGAGATTTCCCGAGCAAAATGGCCCAACTTGCTGCAATTTGTAAGCTTCAACTTGACCAGGAGTCAGGGTAAGTTTGAGTTGTTGTTTAGAAGGATTTGCAGTCATGTTGAAAAAAACATATTTTGTGCTCAGCAGTTGCATCCGATTTTTAAAATGTTTCAACAGATGGGCTAAGTCACATTGAAAGGAGGCAAAAGCCATATTTGTAATAATGTATTGGATTTTAAGTTCCCGTATAATGCCAAGGTCTATTAAAAAAATGTTTGGGAAGAAAAGCACAAATAGTGTTCATGTAAATTGTTAGTTGTTTAGGTTATCAATTTGCCTAACTTTGTTGAATAGATTAGATTGAAATTTAAAGTACAGTTATCTCATGTTATTTATTACTCACCCAGTGTTTTTGTCTACTTCTGCTCCCTTAACAGAGCTAAAGATCCACAGGCAGGGGAAAACGCAATGGTTGTAGGGATTCAGCCAAGCTCAGTGGTACCGCCTGGGTCATCATATCCAAATCCAAACGAGGAGGCTGTAGCCCACACAAATGTGCACAGCACTCCGCTGCCCGTCCATCACTCAAACGGTGTTGCATACATCCCTGCCCAATGTTCGCCCATCATCCCCGTCATCTTACCTCAGCAGCAGGGCGTCGGACCCTACGCTGTTTATTTGCACCAGACTTCTGTCCGACCCAGCCCCCTTGGCAGACCGCTTCCGACAAGTTACGCCGTTCGGTCGATGACCTTTGAGGAGAAGACGGGGCACAGTCCCACTATCCCGTTTGCTGCTACGAGCCAATCCACTTCGAGAGCACCGGGCTTTTCGCTCAAAAGGGTCTGCTCTGATACAGCTCCCGAGAGCAGTTCTCCTAAAGCCAAACGGACGGACTCCAACCTGACGGTAAGGAACTTGCGCTTATGGTTACATTGCATGTAACTATACTGTAACTTGTAAAACAAAATGTTTTTACAAATGGTTTGTAGACTATTTTTGGTGTATGTATATTTGTTTATTCATTTTTCACACTGCTTATTTCTACAAGGGTTGTAGGGGTGCTGGAGCCTATTCCAGCCAACTGTAGGCAGAGGAGTCCCTGAACGGATTGCGAGCCAATAACAGGGCTTAAGGAGGCAAACAACCATTCACGCTCATACTCATTCAAAGATACAATTTTGAATGCTCAATTAGCCTACCATCTTGGTTTTGGGATGTGGAAGTAGCAAGCAAGTAGCCAAAGAAAACCCACGCAGGCATAGGAAGCACATTCAAACTCCACACAGGACATTTATAACCGACCAGGAATTAAACCCTCAATCTCAGAACTGCCAGACATTCTAGATGTTAAAATATGAAATCAACAGTTGGAACAAAGTGAACAATGTATGTCTTGAATTGTAGATGAGATAGAAAGAGCAGTCAAAAATCGTTCAATTTTAGCGATTAATATCCCTTTCCTTTTTCTTCTTCTTCATGTGGCTTAGATGCAGGATTCCTCCCCAAAGCAGTACCGTGTCTTTAAAGCTCGTCTGAAGACCCTTCGCAGCTGTCAGCTCTCTAGCAGGCCCTCACCTCGTGCCCTCCACCTGGACCCAGAATTCATCAACACCCCAGGCGGCGCCAGGGTTGCGCAGGCTTTGGAGCAGAGTTTAGAGACCTTCATCGACAAGGATGACAAGTTGGTGACCTCTGACACCGAGTTGGGTTTAACACCAGTCAGAGCTGCCCCACTCACACCCGGACAAATTAGCACTGAGGTTGGGATACCATTCCCGAACATACACACAAAGCTACTAGAGAAAAAATACTAATCATTGTTTCTCTTTCCAAATCAGACTTTAGTACCAGCAGGATACCTGATCCCAATCTCCCAGCAGTCTGTTTTAACGTACAAGGAAAATCCTGGCTCAACAGGAGAAATGAACAAGCCTTCTAGTCCTGCATACATCTACAAAACACCAAATGCAGGTAAAAGCCCCAATACGTTTTTTTACACAATTCTAGCAATTGCCGCATTTTAATAAACAATGTGTCAATCTAAGTCCTTTCATCCCGAATGCAATTATTGTCAAATCCACATTGTATTTGTCCTAATGGTAAAACAAATTAACACACGAAAAATCCAATTTGATCCCAAACCCCACCTAGGGTTGCAATCATACTCTGATTTAAATCATATTAGGACCTATTCACCTAAATAATAATGATATGAATGCTCTGGCTCAAACAGGATCCAGACCACCCCCTGTCCAGGAGGTGACACCCACCAGCTTTCGTCTACACAGCGCGGCTGCAGCCACCCCTCCACATTTGATCCAGCACGTCAAACGAATCCAAAGTCCCAGTCCCGCTATCCTAAACTTCACCCTGCAAAACATGGGTCTCATTTCGACTCCTCCCCCTGCAAACTGCCTAGCCTCATCACAGACCCCTGAGCGGTCTGGCAGTGTCATCAGCCCTCTGGCTCTACAGCAGCAAGGGATGGTTTTCATCAAGCCCATGACGGTCCAGCAGTCGCCGCAATCACTGGCACTGATTAGCATCCAACAGGTATGAAAATGAAGTATCTAGCTTGAGTTAGGTCTGCATTCTGTTGGTTGTGCTTGTTTCTTAAACAGTGCGCCTGTGCATGAACTTGGGCATCTTCACCTGATATGTTGAAATCAATGTAGGAAACTAGAAATAAAAATTTGGAGTTTTGCAGGTGCACCCATGTGCCAAATTGGCTATTATGGGCAATAGATCTATTTGATTGTGGTCAATGAGTTGATACGTCTTGTGAAGCAAAATCTAATATGAACGCCATCTGCTTCCTCTTTTCTCTATCTAGCCTTTAATGACTACACCCAAAGGAATGGGGCTTCCTCAGCACAGCTTCTTCCACACTCCAGTCCCCTTGTCTCCTTTGGCTCCTGCTGTGGTTTCCCCTAATGCACACCGAGCCCCAAAAACGGTTTACATCCCAC
Organism: Stigmatopora nigra; assembly: GCF_051989575.1. Lineage (NCBI taxonomy): Eukaryota > Metazoa > Chordata > Actinopteri > Syngnathiformes > Syngnathidae > Stigmatopora > Stigmatopora nigra. The sequence continues at coordinate 12,743,128 of NC_135510.1, read as the reverse complement.
AAAGGAAACTGGACGTCAACACTGAAGACACAGTTTGAATATGTGCAACATTTCTATTGTCTTTAGGTGGTGTTATGCCTAGGGGTGGTGGTGGCGGCTGCTGCTTTAGGGTTTATTTTTATCCAATTCTGTGTTAAGTAAGCATCTTACAGTAGTCATTTCCTGTGAAATTAAAACCTGTGCTGTTGTGAAAATGACATTTTAAAGCCGTTTCAGCACAGTTTTTTTCTGATTGCTATTGTAATTTTTTTTGTTTTATTGTATTTGTAATTGTGCAAATGAGGGTGCTGCCATGGTTTTCCCCAAAATGTTGAAGATGATGAAACTTGATATCAGTACAGTATGTGCCTTGTTTTGGCTGAAAAGTGTTAATGTAAAATACATGGTTTAATTTAGTGCCAGGTAATATTAAAAAAAAGAGAGAATACTGTTGCACAGATAAACGTTTATAAATATCATTTTGAAATGGAAGTAATGAGAACGTAAATATTTCTTTTAAATTCTATGTAAACCTAATCAGACATTGTAATTCGTTACTTAATTTATACAGAAACAAGCTTCTTTCTGTTATCTTAAATGAAATGCAAAATAACTTAAAAACATTTACGAAGATCATGTGATCAGTGTCATTTGTTACCAGTACTTTTTGTAAGTCTATAGATACATATTATCTTTGACAATTCTTTCACTGCTGTTCTTTCATGTTAAATATATTTATGTTTTGTGGTCGTAATGTGGCCAATGGTTGGTACATAGTTGTTTGGGATTGGCTCCAGCACCCCTGCGACTTTTCTGCGGGTAAGCAAGACAGAATAAGAAATATTACAATTTGGTGTGCAGACAGTTTAAGCGCGTCCAGATGAATGGAATCAAACATAACATTAGGAAGTGAATTCTTACTACTTCCCACACTATACTATTATTAAAAAACCTAAATCGTCTGTGGGTTTTCTCTGGGTACTCCAGTTTCCTCCCACATTGTCTCCTGTTTGCATGAATTCATTAAAAATGTTTTTAATGTGCTATTTTGTGATTACAGCAACCCGCGGCCATCTGTATGTCTCACATTCTGACGGTAATATGCAGCCAGTCACTACTATGCAGTGTGTCCACTGTGTATTGTGTGTAGGTAATCCCAAAAGCATCACTCAGTTGCGAGTGCCAGCTCCTGTGTCACTCGATGAATCTACAACAAATGTTAGGGCAGCTGACGGTGGAGGCCCCATTCAGCCTGTGATGAAGGCTATGAGCACCTGGCTCAGTCACAAGTTATTTTGGGAGGATACTTTGATGGAAGCGTCACTGCTGATGCTGAGAGGGCCCTATTTAAAACAGCCTGGAGGAATACAATGCAACTTTGGGACTGAAGCACAGACGTGAATCAAGGTAAGTTCCAATTCATTTTATATACAACCCCAGCCATCACTTGTTGCTTTACTTTATTTAACTATCAATTTTAAATGAGGAGATTTTGGCTGCTATACTTCTAAAGTTTCTATTCTCGGAAGTTTATGCCATAGCTGCTATATATTGGACATGAGTGGGCGTAGGTACTTGTTGGGGAAAGGTCTTTTAGGGGTTTTCATAAATTTTTTTGGATAACAAGTCTGTCCAAACTGATAATAGGCCCAAATCAGTAAATATAACTAAACGTCTTACTGGTGTATTTATTTTTTTAATCTTCCATGGACAAAAACCTTGCATTATATCGGTTAATAGGCAGCCTAAATAGGTCAATCTAAATTGTTCCTAAGTATGGGTGTCAGTGTGAATGGTTGTGCGTCTGCTTGTGCCCTTCGATTGGCTGGCCATCGATACAGAGTGCTCAGCGGGTGTCAGCTGGGATAGGCTCCAGCACCCCCTGCGAACCTAGTAAGGATAAAGCAGTTGAGAAAATGAATGAATGAATGTCAGTTATATGCTTCTGCCGGGGTCATGATTATCATAATAATAACATAGAACCACTAAGGAATGTTTAAAACAGAAGTCGAAAAGTGTTCCATTTGAAACAATGTCAACTTTGCTTCAAAAGTGACTTAACATAGTTTATAGCTCCTGTGTACGTCCTATGTACTTACAATTCACACAATTATTCTAAAACAGTCAAATGACATGTTCACGTATGTATTTTGTTCAAGATGCCAAACTGGGGAGGTGGCGCTAAGTGTGCAGCCTGTGAGAAAACTGCCTATCATGCTGAGGAGATCCAGTGTAATGGAAGAAGCTTCCATAAAACCTGTTTTATCTGCAGTAAGAACATTTTCTCATTTGTCCAGACCTCATAATACATTCAAAGATATACGATATAGGTCTAAATTGATTATTAGGATGGTCACAATCAATGTTCTATTTGATTAATCTTCTCCTCCATCCTATTTGGAAATGTGTATTAATAAGAGGCACACCAACCAATTGCCAGATCATTGAGAAAAACTGTGAAAGAATATCTGTCAGATATTTTACTAATGTTATGTGTGGGGGTCACAATACCAGCTGGAACGTCTGTGCACCCGTCCTATTTTTCACTGCATTTGTTTATACAAACAAGATATGGTTACGACCACAAATGTTGTGATGACCAGCTTGTTCCGCTGAGACATCTAAAAGGTCTCTGAGATAAGCTCATTGCTCCCTTCTCAGTTAGTCTTTTCTCAAAGCTTCAACTCGCACTTGCATTTTTGGCTATGAATAGAAAAGCAGCACAACAAAGTATGTGTAATGACTCTGGTGACTGATAAAACCTGATCGCTGTGGGTTTTGTTTAACCAGAACTCCAAGGCAAGTCACAATGCTTTTTAATAGTCGAGCACTATTCATTCTTACTTTGACTTTCTGGCAATGACAGGCTTGGAAATATTGAAGGTAGTTCCATACTTGGCCCGTTGTCACAATCTGTCTGCTTCTTCTCACAGTGAGCTGCAGAAAAGCACTGGACAGCACCACGGTAGCTGCGCATGAGTCTGAGATCTACTGCAAATCTTGCTACGGGAAAAAATATGGGCCCAAAGGTTATGGGTACGGGCAAGGGGCTGGAGCGCTGAGTTCTGATCCCGTTGGAAAGTGTGTCAACCTACAGCCTAATGAGTATGATTTCTCTCCTTTACGTCTAAACAATTTTTACACAAATCCAAATGAGAGTTATTTATTTATATATATATATATATATATATATATATATATATATATATATATATATATATATATATATATATATATATATATATATATATATATATATATATATATATATATATATATATATATATATATATATATATATATATATATATAAAAATATATGAATGATTATGAATAATTAAGTTTTGAAATATTACATTTATTTAAACAAATGTTCGCACAGTGAAAAGAGGCAGAAATGAAAGAAATAATACCCAAAAAGTAATGTGAATTTCCTTTTAACAGCAGGTTATCCACAATTAGATCTACTCAGAAACAAGTGTATATTTTAGCTGTAGATTCTTTACATTTTAAAGGATTGGACATCAAATGCTTTTGGAATTACTCAAGCGTATTGCATTCTACTAATGACATGTGGCCGTCTTTGTTAGATCTAAACCAAGGCACTCTTCAACCAACTCTACTTCTAACAAGATTTCCCAGAAGTTCGGAAGTTCCGATCACTGCTCTCGCTGTTCCAAAGCTGTATACGCAGCAGAAAAGGTGATGGGAGGCGGGAAGGTAAGGAGCGCAGTAACCACTCAACATGCAATGTTAGTAGTTGTCATTTCCTATGTTTGCCAACAAATGAATATTCACTGATTTTAATGACATTCCCATCACTAGCTATGGTTTTTATGTAAGGAAAATGAGTACTACAGGGATGAACCATGTAATAATGTATACAAATACATATTTGCAGCCCTGGCATAAAACGTGTTTCCGCTGTGCCATGTGTGGTAAAAGTCTGGAGTCGACTACAGTGACCGACAAAGATGGAGAGATCTACTGTAAAGGTATCTTGTGTTACATTGTCTCAAACTAATTAACTTAAAAAATATATTAATACTACTGTTTTATTTCACCCAAGTTTGCTATGCCAAGAACTTTGGGCCAAAAGGATTTGGACTTGGGAATGCCGCCATGTTGGAGTAACGACAGTGGGAAAAATGAACTGGCTTTAAACTATTATTGTTGCACATGGAGAGTTACCATTACATTATTAACTTTACTTTTGTTTATGTTTGTGGTAAACATTTCTACCAAAATGTTTATTTGGCAATTTATTAGAGCATTTGTCACCGAATATCACATGGGAGAGCTGGAGCTTTTTACCAACTCACATTGGGCAAAATGTTTGGTTAAAAAGTGGTTTGTGGAGGATTTCAAATATTTATATGTTAATAAAACTTCACTGGGCAGACAACTATTAAATTAGGGCTTGAATAAAGATCATCTGTAGATGCAACAATATTAAGTGTATTTTTTCTTTTTGTTTTCTTTTTCATCAGGTGTTTGTGATTGATTTAAAAAAGAAACATTGAGTACACATTGTCAACACAGTTAAGAAAACATGTAGTTTTATTGAAGTATCATAGGGGTCCTTCATTATGAAACATGCTATTGTTACAAATCAGATTTGGCACATATAAAGATTATTTCCCTCAGAGTACATCATGTAAAAAAAGCTTGATGTGTGAATAAACTCAAAATGTACATCTATTAGGAAGTTATTTGTTGAACTTCCACAGGTCAGAAAGGCAGCAGGCAATACAAAGAGCAAAAATATAGACATGTAGCTTTTTCATCCATTCGTTGGAGTGGTTTTACTTTAAAATGACCCTATAGATTAATTATAAAAATAAATAAATACACTGTGCTTTTTGGTCCAAATCCACTAGTCCCGCCTTCCCTTCAACACTTGAGCATTACACCATGTCCGTGGGTCTGAACAAGCGTTGGTCGTGGCCTTGCGCAAACTGCTGCGTCCAGTCGATGACGGCCGGTTTAAAGAGGCCACAACATCTCAGCTTGAAGAATGACACCAGGTTCCTCACAACACCCAAACTATGGAGAAGCAGCAGCATGTATTTAAAAATGCTAAATTAACACCATCTTGAACTGTGTTCAAAAATTGGTAAACATTGACACAAGTTGTAACAACTTACTTGTATGGGTTTTGGGACAAGGACAAGCTTTGTCCGTGTTTTTTTGCATGCATTAACAAACTCATTCTCTCGGCCGTCGTTAGTCCGAGGAAAGCGATCTGGGACAATAAATATAAAGCACTGTGAAATATGCCCGATCGACTTCTATTGATGACATCTCGACGTTCCTGACCTGGTAGATCTGCAGGACCAGGATGAAGCTGGACCAGCAAGCGTGGTACAAGGCCAATAACAAAATGCACAGCAACCACGGAGAGCAGTCAACCACGGCAAAGGCCACTCCCAGGAGACCCTGATTCTCAGTTCGTGGCACGCAATGTGTCGACCAGTCTGAAACCAAATTAAAAAGGTCAGTGCCGTCTCTCAGCAAACTGTTATTAACACATTCAAGGCTCACGATTGACAAATTTCTTCTATGAAACACTGAAATCTAGCCAACGACTGCAAATTACACGTTTTTTTTAACTCCATGCCATACACTGTAGGTGGCAAAAAAGCTTTCTTCCAACCTCAAATTAACCAATAAGGACCATGGCATTTTGAGTTCTCGTTAGGGAGTTTTTTCCTTTTCCAATACACTCTATTTTGTCTCTATATATTATGTAGAAATGTTTAACATTCCTTAGGTATCTCATGCTTGGCATATTTTTCTCAGCACATAATCAATTTGAAGTGTCATTATTACACTATGACCTACTACATGACCACATTAGGAAAAAATACTACACCAAAATGATAAAATAATATCAATATTGACAGGAGAGCATGATAGTGTATTTTTTATGACAATGGCAAGATACTCCATGATTGATCACCATGGCTTGAGTTTAGGATTCAAAGAGTTAATGATTAATCATGACGTATGGCACCTTTCTAAATGATTTAATAAATGCGTCCTCCCCCAAATAAACTGTCTTGCTTGTTGGAGAAAAAAAAACAAAGCAAATTTGACATCTTAATTGTGCATTCAAGGACTCACACACAAGACAGCCGTAGAACATCCACATGGTCATTAGTAAGAGGAAGAACACAAATAGGACAAAGTAAAGATGATTCCTGGCACCTGCAACAGAGAAAACATTTTTTTACCCACATTGTATGGAGAAATTCCACCTGGAAGCATTGACAAAAAATAGCAGGTATATCTCTTTAAACTATTATATATTAGAAGTGTAATCAGCCCAAGTAGGCAAAAGGTGTGCCATACCAATGCAGGTGTTGGTCCAGACAGAGTGATGGTCCTGCTTGGCTACACAGGCGTCACATCTCTGGCAGTGGCTTGCTCGAACTGGCTTCTTTATCTGAAAAATTCATAGCATTGAGTAAACTTACAGGTTTGCCTGCTTAGGTGATTGAGCATCTTGTCAAAAAAAAAAACCTGACCATGCAGGAAGTGCAGAATATACTGGGGTCGAGGCAGCCGGCCTCAGCCAACACCAACACATTCTGTAGAGGCAAAAAAATAAATAAATACACAAAATATAACAGTGTCCATCCTAACATCTTTCTCTGAGAGTGGGATTCTCAAAAAATAACAAGCACACCATTTTCTTCTCCTCTTCAGTTGCCTTGACAAAGCCAGGGTCAGTCCTGCAGGCACGGAGGTAGTAGTAGAGTAGAGCGGTTGCGTTGAATGTGAAAAGAACCTGAACAGTTACGCTATGGCCATGTTGGTTCAACATTAAGGAAAAAAAGTATCGATCAGAGACTATACTATCTTAATTACTCAAGGCTGATTGGATCATCTTGATACAGACTAAAGCTGTCATGCATATGAATGCAGTCTTTATCAAACATTTCACAATAAGGACTACCTACTCTCTTCTCGTAATACAATCAAGGCAAAGTTAGAATATGTTTGTGCAGTAAACGTTCCTAAAAAAAGGCCTCTACAGTTTCACCATTAACACAATGCTTACCAGGCACTTAGGAATTGAGTTAAATAGTATTACGCTTAGAAGTTGTTACTAATTATTTGAAAATAAACGATTAAAAAAAAGTGTGTATATTTCATAGTTGAAGTTGAAAAGAACTAAATTGGACTAAATGCACTGCAAATCAGTCAATCCTTCAGAAATTGCATACCACTGGTAGTACTCCTAATGCACTTTGTCTATCGCAACTGCAAAGGATATCAGGTAAGAACCAGAGGCACCATGTGACCAACATCCAGAAAATGGAGGACATGAGACCTGTCGACGGTAGGAGTGAGTGAAAAACTTCACTGGGGAAATTCCTGTTGCGAAACAAACAGGAGAAAATTGAAATCAAAAGAAAAATTGACGGGCGCAGTTGTGCAATCCATTTCAACAAGACAGTCATTTGATTGTTTCTAGCTTCTAATGTCAAGAAAAACAAAACAAAAAAAGAACATGCATGAAAAGAAACAGCCCTTTAAAAATGGTCTCTCTTTTGTTACCTTGTAATGAGACAATATTTGTCTCTCCATTTCTTTGGTGTTAAAAAAAGTGACCATAACATTGTAAAGAAAGTTCATAGACACGATTATGAGGGGAAAAAATGAACCTTGTTGCCAAACTGACTGCACAGACCACGCATACTAGGAGGATCCCTTTGAGCAACCAGGAATCTGTATTCATATCCAAAATGGCACCCAAACAACCAAATATGGCAGTGGACATCAAAAATTGCAGGGCAACCTAAGTGGAAAGGGCATAAAGGACATGACAAAAATGGGTAAGATGAAATGACAGAGCAGCGGTACTTTTAAAAGACACATTTGTTCTTAACAGTTCTCCATACCCTGTATTTGACGACGATTTTTAAACAGCGTGAATTTGCGCGACTCCTCTCCTGTTGGACTTGGTTAAGCATGTAGATAAGTAGGGGGCTGTGCACCTGGTGAGCAAGGTCCAGAGGTGTGTGGCCCTGTTGGAGGTCGAAAGAAAGGGATCACAAATATGAAATATACATGAAAAACTTCAGACAAAAGACAGGTTGGCTTGACAGGAATCAGCAATGAGTGTTGGTATGATAACAGGCAGGCAGACTTCTCAGATAGTGGTGGTTCATTTTTTCAAGATTACAAAGATGTGTCGGATCTGAAGACGACATCCTCTTATTAAATTAGTGTAAAAAATTAAATGAGGACTAAAAAAGTATTTAAGAAATTTGGCTCATCCCCCCCCCCAAGGACCGCTAAAGTTGAAAAAACGTGGCTCATTGTATGTGTTGGGGGCTTTTTCTATTGAATGGAATAGCATTCATCATTCGTCATGAAACAATTTCTGTCACTTTCCCCATCAAACCCACTGAGCAGGAAAAGGGCTCACGTTGGCGTTTTGGAGATCCAAACTGGCTCCAGCCCTCAGCAGCACACCTGCGGCGTCTACGTTCCCTGCTAGCACAGCACAGTGAAGTGGAGTGTTCCTGTTCACTTTGTCCATTGCGCTCACAGAGGCATTGTTTTTTATCAGAAAGCTGGTGGGCTCAGGCCTGCAACATAAGAACAAGATTATTTTCTATTCAATATCTCACTTGTTAAATGTTAAATTTGGAATTAATGCCCAGGATCATGTCTTAGGAAAAACATACTTTTTTTTAGTAGAACATAGTGTAATCTCACATTCATTTAGTGAATGGGACTCACTGTCAGATTTGTTCATTTTAACAAGGATGTAATCTTAAGAAGAAATGTACTTTTAAATAGAAGTTTTACTATTTACAGTGGCGGCAGAGAGTTTGTAGGCAAAACATTGAATTCTTCCAACAGCAGAAAATAAACCAGAAGCACTGACTTAACTTAATATACATTTTGGCAAATTTGTTCTGTTAAAATTATCTTAATTTTAAATGAAGGTTTAGAGACGCTTCCAAATTTCGTGGTGCACACCAATAATTTGAATAGGTTAATAAATAGGTTAGAATAGTCAGTTTGTGATTTTTTTTTTTGTTCAGGAAAAGTGTTGTTGTACCCAATAATTTTCTGGGCTGCTAACATCAGCGGCGATTGGCCATTGCAGTCAGGTCCGTCAACTTCCTGGTAGACAAATATATATATATATATATATATTTTTAAATATGATTAACCAAAGTGTAAAATATTTATTGTTTCATTTCTAACCTGTCCCTTGGCCATGAGATAAGCAGCTATGGCCATGTGTTGGAAGAGGATGGCGAGGTGGAGAGCACGATAACCTTCTCCGTCTGCAATGGAAGAATCTGCTCCGTACCTTATCAGCTGAATTACCATAGGAAGGTGGCCCTGTCTGATTATGCAACACAAAAATAATATTGATGAATTGTTATGTTATTTATTATATTTGCTTGAAACTTTTTCAAATAGCTGTGAGACTTAAGTGCTGACTGAGGTCACCTTATGGCCCAATGAAGAGGTGTAGAGTTCAGATCTCCTCCAAGCTGGTCAACTATGGCACCCTTAGAAATGTAATACCTACAAACCACAAGAAATCCAGAGGATTAAATTCACATGATGCCAATTTTGAGCCATTGTGCCAAATTCCATCTTCACAAATTCTAAATGCCCTGTGTGCCTAATGATTTTTTTTTTCATCTTCCACACTGCGTATCCTCGCAAGAGTTGCGGAGGGTGCTGGAGCCTATACTAGTCAACTTTGGGCTAAAGGCCGACTACAGCCTAGAGTGGTCGCCAGTCAGTTATAGGGTACACACATTCGCATTCACAACCATACTGACATCAGAAGGAATTGTGCCCGGCTACATTGAAGTCAGTGCCTAATGATTCAATCATTTGAAATGTCATGCCAACCTAACAAAGGATGGGGAAAAAATATATAAACTGCACATTCTCGTACTTCACCAACTCCAAGCGATTGTTTATAGCCGCCCAGTGCAACACCGACACATTCTCCTTGTCCAGCTGCCTGACATCATATCCAGCTTCCACCAGCTCCTTACAGCGGTCCAAGTTGCCAAACCTTAGCAAAGCATAATTGTCACAATTATGAATAAAGTTCAAAATGATATAAGCTACACAGAAAACAAAGTATATATCATGCTTCCAATAATTACAGTGATTGTATGAGAAAAGACTTACTGTGATGCCTTGACTATGTCCCACGTACTGCTGTCATCCAGGTGTGATCGTTTCTTTGGCTGTTGACTGAGATCCATCGTGTCGTCTGCAATGTTGCCAAACTGTTCATGAAAAGCAGGCACGACTGGGAGATCCATCCCGCCGAAGGCCGCTGCCCGTGGGCCGTGACTGTGAGAATGATCCGAATGCCCGTGGTGACAGCTGTCATGTGTATGACTCTGCAACAATCCAAAAAGAAGAAAGATGTTTCTTCCAAACCACATCCTCTAAAGACAGTGGTAGCGAACAAGTTAGACACAAAGAGCCAACATTTTAAACTGTGAGAGTCAAAGAGCCACACTTTACCTAAGAAGCAGGATAAAAAAAAAATCCAATTTGGCATTTTTTTTTTTAAATATAATTCAGTATTTCTTCTTAATATGGGCGTGTTTTAAGAGAGAATAAAAAGAAGAGAAACATGAAATGAGGCAAAGGACCACAGTATATACAAATATGATAAGAAGCAAAGAGCCACATTCATTTTGGCCGGGAGCCGCATGCGGCTCGACAGCCTTAGAGTCTAAGCCTAAGGCTTGACAGAAAAAAAATCCTACAACAGGTAATGTATTTCTTGTGCATGTTGACGTTTTTTTTTAACTGAGACCAATGCGCATTATCATAAGTCCTCTAATGTTTTTTTTTTTGGTCAAAAATGCCAATGAAAATATGTTCTAAACACCCTCATTTAAAATTATTGCGGAAGCCACTCGCAATACTACGTGGGGAGTGAGGAAGATGCCTTTAAACAGATTGCACGCTTTCACTGTCTCATTCCCCACCGACTCAAATTCGTGTATCCGCGATGTTGGTAGACGCCACGACGAAGCACTTTTGAGCACTAAAAGGTAAATGTCAGCAAATTATTTGGCACTCTTCTTTAATATGGTACACTAGCATTAAGCTAACACTGACAGTTGATTCTCGATAGCAGGTTATTCCGCTTTCACGATACCTGTCGACAATCAGGGATGTCGATGCTGTTAGAACAAAAATATGTCTAAAATACCTGAATTAGCAACTTATATTCCGCTCTATAGTTTAAGGTAACACTAATCGGTCTAAAAAGACTTACTTTGCTACCTTTGATCCAACCCATTTTGTTGTGAAAGGAATCCAGAAAAGAAAGTTCCTCCTGCTGTTAATAAAAAGGCCTGAGTCAAATTTCTACTACCGTTTTGTGCCTTTCAATATAAGATTAAAACACCGACATCTTTGTTTTCTACCGTTTTCAACCAATTTCAGTATATTGCTTCTAAATTGATCTTATAACGTTGGTTTAGGGTTTTTCCCCCAATCACTCTTTTACAAAACATTGTGTAATGCCAAAAATAAATACAAAAAACAGTTATTATTTTGAAAGCAGGAAAACGTGGATGTTTCCTTCTCATCAATTTGATTTTTTTACTGAATTAGTTTGTATTTTTACAGTAATAAAATGTCTTAACGTTGCAGGATGAAATCAAAGAAAACATTTCGTGTCAAACGCATCCTACTAACTAAGGAAATACATCTAATAGAAGATGAAATCCAACATTATCCCAACATGCCCCTACAGTGCAGCTTTTAACAATTGACAGAAAAACGTTTTAATTATTGCATATTTAAATAAGGCATGTCTTTACAGCACTTATTTTATTGTGTATATGTGTATTGTATTTAAATGTATATAATATCACTGAATAGCAATAGCATGAACTTCCAAATAAAAACAGCTGATGGCGCCATTATTCAATGAATAGGAACAAACGACTCCACTAAACAGGACGATATCTAATCAATGTCATAACTAGCAAATCAAATCCAAAATCATAACTACTGCAAATGTATGAATGAAAAAAATACAAGAAAGAAATTGATTTTTTAACAATTCCATATCTCATACATTACATAATTGCACACATTTTTAGGGAAAAAACTTGTGATATTAATTCTCTATTCATATTTGCCCTTATTACCATTTGATGGCTAAATATCTGTTAATTACTGCATAACTGTCAACCTCAGCCAATTGGTCCCCTAATTAACGATTAAAATTCCCCTTACTAAGCAATAAAGAACCAAAGGAATGCAATGTGCCACATATTTACTCACATAGGCCACACTTAAGTCTAAAAATGTCCCCAAAGTGGACATAGTGCCAAATAAATCAGTCTGCCTTTTATATGTAATAAATTCAAAATTCTGTAGATGTCGCTGTATGATGTTGACAGCTTGACTGTCTGGGTACATTGCTTGCTGACACACTGTGGAAGGCGAATGCGAATGCGCATATCATGCATATCATGTTAAGCATGATAGTATTAGCAGTTGACGATGACGTTTTCATCACCGAGACGATCCGGATTAGAGAAATGCGTAAAACGAGATCGATTTTACGAAAAAAAAAAAAAAAACGACTTAAAAAAAATTCTTATACAAAAGTTGATATACGGCATACACAATTTGAAATGATTGAAAAAAAAAGTATGAAATACGGGAAAAACGCATTGACAGATGGAATTGGCTGGCAACCAATTCAGGGTATCCCACTCCTACTGCCTATAGTTGACTAGGAAAGGCTCTTGTCAGGATAAGCCGAAAGGAAAATCAATGAACATCTGTTAATTAGCCCTGAGGTGTATTTTTGTATAAATAAAATGTTGGGCACACGTACATCTACACGCGTACTACACACAGCATAAGCAGTCAAAGGCAATTGAAGGAAGGAGGGTCATTCAGTTAAAACATAAAAGTGGCCTTGGACAATGGCGAGAAGAATTTGAGTTGTTCAACAGCGATGATGCCTAATGAACAGTTCCAATTAAGGCACATTTGTATACCTAGAAAACAAAGTATTGAAAATGTTATGAAAATCGCTTACAGAACAAGTGTCCTAAACATTCTCAAAAACTTGAAACTTTAGGCAACATGAACTTTCAGGCTAGTGTATTTAAAACAAATAACACTGCAAACCAAAATCATAAAAATCTATGAGCATAAACCATCGTCCACGGTTAACGATTGCAATCATTGTAAACACAGTAGCATTCACATAAAAATCGTTAGTCCGTTTGAGGCACAGCTGGTAAGAAAATTAAAAAGAGTGTAGTATACGTCTAACCGAACCAGACAGCAGACTGTTTGATCGTAATGAGAATTGGGGGAAGAAATCCACTAAGATGCATCGTTCACTGAACACTTTACTGAAACTCTCTGGAGATAAAACCATATGAATATAAGAAGACCAGGGCCAGTAGAAATAAATTATCCATGCAGGTTTTTCATTGCATTTGTTCGAGTGTGAGCCAAGAGGGTTAAATGCTGCAATATGTCAGTTGTGGCTTTTTGAATCTCACCTGTTACTAAAGATAAGGGTTGCTAAATGAAAGTTGTCTTCCATTGGACGTTCAATGATTGGTTTAAATTCAGGTTTGGACATTCATTCATTTTCTCAACTGCATTATCCTCACTAAGGTCATGGGGGTGCTGGAGCCTATCCCAGCGGACTTCAGGAACGTGGCGGGGGACATTGAAAAACCATTCACGCTCACACTCATACCTAGGGGCAATATCGAGTGTCTAATCAGCCTATCATGCATGTTTTTGGAATGTGGGATGAAACCGGACTACCCGGAGGAAACCCACGCAGGCCCGGGGAGAACATGTAAACCCCACACAGGGCCGATGCCCAAAAATGTTTACTTGACCGCTTTAACTAGTTACCATGGTAAGACTAATGAAGGGCTGGTGTTGGACGTTATTTTTAATCAAGTAAAAATATTTTATACTGAACGATTAAACCAGATTAAAATAGGAGCAGTTACAGAGGGACTGAGGACCTGCAAGGCTAGGCGCTGATGAATGGCGCTAGATAAAGGCAGCTAAATGATGCCCTGGGTGAAGAAGCTCCGATTGTTCGGTCAGAGTTCAGGGAGGACAAGAGCTTCATCTTCGGGCTTCAGGGACAGAGGCAAATTACAAGATAGGATTATTTTGTGCCTTCACAGGATGAACAGAGAGAGAGAGAGAGAGAGAGAGAGAGAGAGAAGATCAGTTTGGGAGACATCAAATAGTGAAACCCCCCTGGCTGGTCTGGAATCCTGGCTGGTGGAGTAAAATCAGTTAAGCATGGCCAATGCAATGAAAAAGGTAAATCCAATTTCATACTTCTTCCGTTGACTGTGCGTGCTTAACAGTGTATCAATATGGTATAATATGATACAATGAAATCAGTACAGTACAGTACAGCAGAACCTTGAATTTGAATGTAATGTGTACATCCTTAGTTGTAAAAAAAAAGGCCTAAAACGTGCCGCCATATTAAATCAAATTATTTAATTTTATTGGAGAGTATAGTATACTAAAAGCAAACTCAACTCTCATGAGTTTGCCAGCCAAAACCTATTCCAGCAATACCTGAACAGCTCTCTTGGGTGACAGTAATAATATGCAACCTTACTTTACCGTTGTTTGTCAGGTTTATTCAAAGATTTTGTAATTTCACTTCCTTTTGTGGATAACTACTTTGGCGCTTTTATGACAGAATGTCAAAATGTTTTTTAAAAAATTACTACCTGTCATGTCGAAGGCTTTTAGTGGGCAACTGTTTTGTGGCAACTGCATTGCAGAGCAAATCAGCCACATACACTACACTATCTATATAACATATAATAATATATATAGACACATTATCTATATAACATATATAATAATATATATAGAATATCACAAATATGTTCTAAACTTTATATACATTCTTTATGTAAAATATTATATGATTGTATATTTGTTAGGTGCTTTATATTAAAACCAAACTCAATGGAACAAATGCTTTTATTGTTTGCCATGCAAAGTATTTCTAGTATTCATACTGATGTGACCTCAATATCTGTTCACATTCCATTTTACAACGTTAACCACTCAATACTTAAAAAAAAGTATCTGGTATTTTTCTCAAGGAATTTTGCAAATGATGGTTGTGAATTGCATTCTAGGAAGTAACTTGTCCATTTGCACACAGTACGCGTGTACATTCAACATTGTGCTCAAGGACACTTTATCATTACTGTGGTAATTGATTGAATCAAGATTCCTCCGTTTTCAAGGAAGCAACACTGAAGGAATAGCTTTCGAGTGAACAAACTCATTTCATTAATCTGATCAGAGCAGTTTCGACCTTTGAGGCAAGTCTGTTTTGCCAATATCAGTGATATTTTCTCTCTTTTTGTGGCTATTTGCTTTGAAAAGTTGGCACTTACATCCATAACTCTTGGAAAAAGTGTTCACACAAGACTGGGACTGATCCTTCCTTCTGCCAAAGCCTTGGCCAAGCCTCCTGGTCCTGGTCAAAATGTGCTCCCCTTTGGCCTCAGGGAATTTAGCCACGCAATTACTCAGTAAATCATAGCGATCTAGGCCACGACTCATTCTTGTCCTGTCACATGAGCACATGAAAAAAAACCTCTCTTGACTTCTCCATCATCGACCCCAGCTAAGTATTGCAAGCATGTGAAATTCGGCAAACTGATCCGCCTCATGCTAATGAAAAATTGATTAGTTCCGCACTTGTGATTTCTCCAGTGACTAGGAAAGATGGTAAAATGGTAACTTCACTTCCAATTCCAATGAGAATATCAAGTTGGGGCATTTGAGTCCAAACACTCAAATTCTGTGATTTTTCTTTAAAAAATCAAATTAGTCGAATTCACATGATTCATATCACATCTGCTTATGTGCCAAATCTATACTATTCCTGTCTTCGTTAATGTGGAGGAAACATCCTTATATCATGCTTGGTGTGTGTCTTTTTCACCCTGAATTGGTGACCAGCCAATCGCAGGCCACAAGGAGACAAACAACCATTCACGCTCACACTCATACCTAGGGGGAATTTAGTGTCCAATCAGCCTACGATTCATGTCTTTGGAATGTGGGAGGAAACTGGAATACCTGGAAAAAACCCACGCAGGCCTGGGGAGAACATGCAAACTTCACACAGGTGGACCGACCTGGATTTGAACCCAGGTTCCCCACTGTGAGGCCGACGCACTAACCACTCATCTGCCGGGCTGCCCGTGTGTCTTTGTGTGTTTGACTTAATTTGCGTGAGAGTGTCCTTGCGTGTGGCCGTGAAAGTGGGCTACAGAAGTTAGGCACTTGGCTCTTGTTCTTCTAGTGAACGGCTTCTCTGTGTAGCAGCGCTTGGGTGGTGGGTGCAGAGCTCAGAAGAACAGAGGTGGGGGGTTGCTAGGGGAGGGTTCAGGGCAAATTGGCGAGGGATGGACATCCCAACAACAAAGGGCAGTGGGGGTGATAATCCCACCTAATGCCCCCTGTCTGCACTATGTCTGCAATGGCAGATTGAGTGCGCTCATGCAAAAGGTTACTTGGGTGATCAAGTGCTCTCGTCGGAGGGCGGGGGTGGCGTCACGGGCCACGTCTCTTTGGTAGCCTCAGCGGGATGTCGTCCGCGCAGATCAGTCCAGCCGCTGATGTTCTGCAGCAGCTGATTCAGCAGTGCCAGGCCCATGTGTGTTGTCGGCGCTCATGCATTATGCAAAAAGTCCAGCGTTGTCTTGTCAGAAACTGCCAGGACCTCGCGCAAGAATCTGTCAGGGATGGAACCACGTAGTATGCGATGGCATCGACTTTTCGGAATTGATAATCATTTATACGTGCATTTACACAACAACTACCTAATTACAAAAAAACTTGACTGTTTAACCAGACCAAAAATGTTTTACTTTCATTTTTTTATATTTTTTCACTTTGTAATTGGATTTATAAAAATAAAATAACAGTTTTTTATTTTATTTATAACTTTAGTCCTACTCTAGTAAACTTAGTTGGAATTAATTGATGTAACAACATTTCCAAACCCTCTTTATGCAGGATAAAAAGAGAAAACACATTCAATAAAAAGAGCAAAAGATGGGGGGCTAATTTTGCATGTGTGTGCCATCACAGTGTCAACCATATTAACTCTGCTAATACATACTAGAAACCCTAAAATGTCAAGAAAGGCATTAGATTAATGAATCATTAGCTTCAGGTATTCTTAATTTACTATAATTTAGTCCCTGACTCACAAATGGAGAAATTCGTTTTCAGCTACACTCCAATAGGTGAGTAACTGATTAAACTTTCGAAAACATGTTTCATGGTGGCAACGACAAAATACAAGAGTCCTTCAAGTGACTAATTATGTGATTTGGCTACAACCTCACCAGGGTTCTATTTATGTGTCCAAGCATACTCAAGAGCCCCATTTCAGCAAGCAACAATTAATTATGGTTAGAAAAGAAGCTGAAGGTGAACGTTGTCTGCAATCATCAGAAATAAAAGATGCTTTAACCCTCTCAAAATACTTGATTCACGAAGTTGCGAGATTATGAAAACAACTGCTTTGGTTGAGGAAATTAAATTAAATGCTTTGTGACACATTGCACATTAATGAGGTTAGTTTTTGGATAACTCAGAAGGACCCTTACAACACCTTGAGTCAAGCTAGCGTACCACTACACTATCACGGATATATTTGTTAAGCAATGTACCGGTAAGACAAACTTTTACCCGTGATGCTCCACTAATTTCCTAGCCCTATTGAAATAACTCTAGTATATTTTAAGTCGGCGGCCTGGTGGACGAGTGGATACCGCGTTGGCCTCACTGTTCAGGGATTGAGGGTTTAATCCCAGGTTGAGAATTTCCTGTGTAGAGTTTGCATGTACTCCTTGGGCTTGTCTGGGTTTTCTCTGGTTACTCCAGTTCCCTCCCACATTCCAAAAATGTGCATGGTAGGCTGGTTGAACACTCTTAACGTGCCGCTAAGTATGAGTGTGAGTGTGTCTGGTTTTCCATCTTCTTGTGTACTGCGATTGGCTAGCCACTGATTCAAGGTATTCCCCGCCTGGTGCTCGTAGTTAGCTGGCATAGGCTCCAGCACCACCCGTGATCTTTATGAGGATAAGTGCTTTGGAAAATGAACGAATGAATATAGTTTAAGGTGGGTATGACATAACGTAAGTAGGTTAAGGACCAGAGTAATGTTGGGCAGCGGTAGCTCATTTATATGATTGTTTAGCCTCGCTTTGAAAATCAATCGAATCCTTATTCAGCGTTTCACCGACCCACTCAATGTAAGAACATAATAAATATGTATACATCATGATTAAATGTGGAGAAAAAAAATCCAAGTAAAATCACATCTAACCCTGTATTAAAGTGTGATGGGGTTGTTTCCAGGTCATTGGTTTAAAAGCAAGTCCATGTTGTTTTGCTGGTCTCTGGTCATCCAGCAGATCGAAGATGCTAGAGGTGAATGTGTTTGTGGCTGTCGCACCCCTGACAAAGGAAGCCATACATAACACAGCGTAATAGAGGAGGACAAGCCAATCAATAGCCAGAGAAGCAGTTTGACCCACACTTAAAAATGACAAATATCCTGTCTTGCATCACCAGGAATGTCCCTCTGCTTTGCACTGCAGTAAAAAGTGGCCTGGAGGGACGAGTGCTAGAAGAAAAAAATAAAAACAAAAATAGACACAATGTCAGTCAGCTGAATGAAGCATGTAGGCACGTATGGAAAGACCTGAGTAATGTTCGAACTGAGACTTCACCAAAAGGAGAATTGTCCCTATTTTTCTAGGCTGATAACATGTATCATATTCATCCATATCTCGGACTCACCTTTTCTTTAGGTTTTGCTGCTTTAACTTCGTCGTTGTAAAATCATAACTTAGATTCCCATTGGATGTTATGTGAGTGGTCTACATTCCCTCTTTCTTTCTTCCCACGTACGCAAGGCCACCTGCCGTCATGAGCTTGTGCTGTTTGTCTTCAAGTGCCATGTACTGTAGATTACTTTTGCCCCTGTCATATTGCCGATTGTGTGGGTGTCTGTGTGTGTCGTCCTATAGAACAACTAACTCATGGCACAAAAAAAAGATATCGCAGGATGTTTTTTTTGTGTGCAAGTTTCTGTGTTTACATGGTGGCCTGGCGGATTATTAAGTGGTTTAGCACGTCGGCCTCACGGCTCTGGGGTCCTGGGTTAATATCAGGGTCAGTCCACCTGTGTGGAATTTGCATTTTCTGGGCCTGTGTGGGTTTTCTCTGGGAACTCTGGTTTTCTTACACATTCCAAAAATATACATGGTAGATTGCACACTCTTAAGTGCCCCTTGGTATGAGTGTGCGTGTGAATGGTTGTTCGTCTCATTGTGCCCCGCGATCAACTGGCTATCGATTTAGAGCGTCCCCCACCTCTGGTCTGAAGTCAGCTGGGATAGGCTCCAGCACCCCTAGCGACCCCAGTGAGAATAAAGCAGTTCAGAAAATGAATGAATGGGTTTACATTTTTATTGCAGAAAACTGAAACCGACTAGAACTTACTGAGCAGTGTGCAGTGAAAAGGTATGAACTCACTAATTGGCAATTTCAAGCTACTGGCTCACTTTATAGGTAGGTTTTTTTTTGGTATAATATAGTTGGTTTGAAATTCCAAAAGATTTGCTCACACACACATTTTCAGAAATAGGCCACTAACAAAAGTTTACTTGGGTGTTTAATTTCACACTTCATGGGTTGGCAGGCCCTCCAGAGAGCCTTGGATTTGCATACAAACAAATAAAAAGAACACTTTTCATTATATCTCCCCTTTTACGTTTCTTCTCACGCAATTTGAAGTGTCTTTTCCTTCTTCAAAACAACAAAATGTATTTAGTACTCATCAATGTGGCGTGCCATCTTAAGTGTTTACTGTTACTAATGGTGTTGCACGTTACAACTTAGGAGTGTTTGAATTCTGCCCTTTTTATTTTTTAAAAGGGTTGTTTTAGTACAGCAAGGACCACAGATGGCCACAATCTTTACATTGATTAGACAAACAAGACAGAACCAGAGCCATTGATTGCAAAATCCACTATTAATGACTAGGCCGGTCCAAGCACTCTGTGTTTTTACTGCAGAGTCACAAAAGAACAAACACACACAAGCTATGGCTGGGAGTCCCAATATTAGTACTATATTCCTTAAAAATGATACTACATGTGTCTTGCGTAGTTATAAAAGGTGGAGCAGAATTAAAGCATCCTGATTTCAAACTGCAGGTGGTGTGTGTGCAAATGGATGAAGTGGTGTAAATGCGTATACTATGCCCACGTACTGCTATGCGATTTTTGTCTTGGGGGATGGCGGGGGAGGAGGTGCGAAAATAGTGGGCCGGAGGGCAGCTCATTCATCAAGTCATTACGGGAGGTGGCTCTTGTGGTATTTCTGACTGTCCATCAGTAGAGGAGGATGGGAAGACATTCCCAAAGGAGGACACAAGCTCCCCCTCCATCTTTCTTCATCTGTCTCCCATATTCGTCTACTCTTTTTTTTTTCTTCCCCCATCAAATGCCCCTGCCCTGTTTCTCCTCTGACAGCTTACCTTCTGACTGCTATTAGCCCCTCCCTCATCTCATCCATCGCACAGGCCCTTGCATTATCTAGCCCCTTTACTATATCTTCCACCCCTCCATTTTCCACTCTCCCCTTTGTGTAACCACCCTCCCTGCACTTTCCCAGTACTTCCCTGCATCCCGTCTATTTTACATTTCTCCCGGGAGGCAGCTTCTGACTCTCAGATGTCCCTCGCATGCCAAAAATTACTATTGACATTTCAATTCAGTGGACTTTTTTTCTTCCTCTGCTCTCTGCTGATGCCTTATAGCAGGAGGACATTTACATGTCAATGGGCCAGACAAAAGTGAGGCAGCACGTGCCCATCTCCATGTCCTTAAGGCAGTGGCTGTAACTCCATATTTATGGCTTCACCGGTGATGAGAAACATTTTGGGTCTCCTTTATAGATGAGTAAATGTATTTTTTAAATTGGCTTTAAACAGGATTTGTTGGTGAAGACCCTATTTGGGGATCGATGCGCTACAATGTCAGTAAACAATAAAAAAAAAACAAATTACACAATCCAACCTTACAGGAAAGTTTTGAAGAAGAAAATTGCAAACTGCTTCTCAGTCGTCATTTAATCATTCTTCTTATGAACAAATTGTTTTTTTAGCTTGTCATTCTTGGGTGGGAACATAAAATTGTGTGTTTGTTTGGAGTTTCACTTCATTGATGAATCGATACAAATCAAGACAGTCAAAGAAAACCTGAAGAAAACCATCTTGGGCATATGCACGTCCATGGAGTATTGCTGCTTTAATTCTTTGTTCTTGCTGTGCCTTCACGTTGGAGATTGAGTTTCCTGGAGCCAAATTTGCACATAGCATTCCAAAGTAGAGTGCTGACAGGTGAAAAACAAATGAAGGCTCATGTCCTTGTTGTTGCACTGGTGCTTCCTGGGAAAGATCAGCGTTGAAAGTTGGGAAGAACAGAAGGTCTCATTCATGGAAAAAGAATCGAAAAGTTTCAAACTGATTTTCAGATACCAACAAAAATACTAGTGTAACTTTTCATTGAACCTGAACTTGCGGGGAAAAATATCTAAAAAAAACAACAACTGATGAATACAACTAATTTGAAAAGGTGAACACTACAAAAACAACAGTAATTCTTTACCTTTTGTTTTGCACAAAACAATTTTCCCCCCAAAATTATGGGGGGAATAAGGGTGATAACCTAAAAAACATTTTTTAAGTAAAACAATGTTTTCAAATAGATGTATATCACTGTATCTTGGCATAGCTTTGGGGAAAAGAAGTCTTATTAAGACACCTGAGAAACACTTCAAATTATGAAGAATGCATGTTTTGCGTCTCTTTCTGAATCTGAACCTATGATACAAGACTTGGGCAGTAGTCTGAACCAGAGAAATTCTCTGACAAGTGAAGTAGACTCTGTGTGCACTCTAGGAAGAGTGGGTATATGAACATGCGCTGTGCGTAGGTTTTACTTTTCCTTCCAGAAGAGGTTTGCATTTTGAAGGCTAGAGGTATAATCACCTGACTAGTCCCTGGGAACTGAGGTTTCCTTCTCAGTGTAATTATCGTCAAGGAGCTGCATTGCATATGTAACGAGCCTGTTTTGGGGAAGACTGGCGGTTGCTCAAGGGAGGAAAAAGAGCCTCATAGCATTGATCTGCCCTTCTGCATTTAGTTTTAGCATGGGTTAAGTGTTGGGCTTTAATTGGGACGAAATTCCTGTAGGTTTGTGTAATTATGCCATAGTCAATCCCCATCCGTCCTTAGTTGGATCAAACAGCTGCTCACTCCAATAAAGGTTTCTGTCAAATTCTGGGAATAGAGCTGCTGTATATTCCTTATCTGTATATCTGTGTTCCCCTTTCCTTATGTGCAAATGATATAAAAATTACACAAAGGTAGGGAAAATTTCAAAGAGCAACCAACATAAGCACCAAACTTTTCCTCAATGCAACAACCTACAAATTAAACTGAATTCAATTGTTGTTGTTTAAATCATTTTCTTGACCTACATTTAAGTTCCAGGACAACATTTGGCAGGTAAAGGATTCTCATTTAACTTAACTTAGCCCTCCAGATTGCATCATGTAGTCCTCTTGAAATTTGTATTTTCTTGCTAAAGTTATGCGGATGGAAACGTACAGGTGTATCTCAATAAATTAGATGAAGTAAAACAACTTAGCCTCTAAATCTAAACATTTCCCAAGAACAAATATGAATGATATTTAACGAAAAAAAGGTAGAGAGAAATAGGCCTGATTACGATATTCCTTCTTTAATAATGTTTATCAGGATCTTTTATTGTTTAGGACATTTTTTTGGATAATTAAACATGGACCTGGTCATACTGAGCATCACTGGGAGTCATCTTTGTTTCCTTGAACATAAAAACAGGAAATAATGTATTTGCATTCATATTTATTAATTTGATATATTTAATAAAGGGGCAGTACATAGTAATGAACATATTCATGTAAATGAAAATGTAGATACATATGTATGATCATGGCCTAAGGAGTGAAATATTTTTCTATCATTATCTTATCTACTAAGATGCTCTTTTATAAAATATGAAATAGCTAAATTTGCTGATATATTTTTAGATTTTTCTGTATGCAAAGACATCTCATAATGGCTTCAAAATAGACATAAACATATTTTGGCATGACATACTTGAACGTCTTTCAAGGCTTTCACTAATCTGCTTAATGTTTATCTGTATTAGCAACTTATACATCATAACTTACCATATACACATTGACTTGGTACCTGTACCATTTGAGAATTCTCGAAATCGACTGGAAACTTCTTGTCAGCTTCAAGCATTTATGTTTTTTTTTTAATTGCAGACTTAGTCAGGCTAATGCAGCATACATGACAGATAAGAATACTACATTTTCTCTTTTGTATTCACTAGAAAGCCCAAAAACATATAATTCCCAAAACACCTTTGTTGTGCCTAAAATAATTGAAATATCATGAGTATATGACATGGCGTTTCCCAGGAAACACAAAATGGGACAAATCAGTCATGGTTCCGAATGATTGATATCAGTTGGTCACACGTTGACGTTTTGTTAGAACGGAGTCGGAATAATTGCGATTGTTGTGACACTTGCAGACTGGTCCTGACAGTCCAGTGACATGCAAAAACAAAGTTGCAATAGAAAATGGCTGGAGAGATGGTTGGGTGTTTGGATCCCATTTCATCTGGGATTAAAAAATGTTCATAGTATCCAAGAAAGTATAGTATCTGAGAAATTATTGCTGTTGTTGGTGTGGTTAATACTACTAATTATTACACATGACTTAATGGACTCACATATTCTTCCAGTCAGGTATCTTTGTGTTTGCGCAAAGACCAATGTGCAGAGTTGCAAGTTTTTGACAATTTTTCAGGTTCTTATGTGTCCCTTACAGTCACTAAGTGCTTGATTGGTTTTTCTTCTCTTGGGTTTGTGAGCTAAGCTGCCGAAAATATGAAGTAAGTAGATTATGTTTGAAGATCTGCACTTCATTTCTCACAAGATTAGCTACTGCTGTCTGCTTGGGTCTTTGGGTTTTTAATATGAAATTGAAGCATTCAGCTTAGTGACAACAGATATGTTGTGTTCAAAATCTCAAACTAAGGAGTCACTTGATGATACTGCCAGTTGCCATGTATATATTAAGAGTATGAAATATTTTGAAGGATGCAGTTTGTGGTGAGTGTAATTGGTCTTTGGTAATATATTCTACCTTGTGAGGTTATTTAGTCGACATTTAGTTTGTCCCGCATTTCAAAGAGCAAATACGGACGTTAGCAACTCTTGGTCTAATTCATTAGTTAGAAATAAAATCACGATAATACATCCCAAGTAAAACCAGCGTCTTTCGGGTTCAGCACAAGATCCTCCCCTTTTGTTGGCAAGCAGGAGGGGCAATTAGTTTACTTCCTTCATTCATCACTCTTAGGAGAATGAGAGTGTTGCACGGCAACCGCAACAATGACAAGAGCGCCTTCGGCCACTTGCGCTCACAAAAATATGCTAAACATTCCTCATAGGTTTGTAGATTGCAAATGAATCACTCCTTTGTGCTTTTTCACCATCATCACAATTATCAGAGATTTCATTAGGCCGTGAACAAAGTCAACTTGACCTTTGCTGCACATTAGGGATTGCTGTACCCCTCACATTGCCTGCAAGCACACCATTCATTTTTTTCATTTGTTTGTCTTCTTGGTTCTATTTGACAACTGGCAAGATAATTGCCACACGTTAATTAGTTACCTGAATGCCAAGGCACACGTTGTTTCTAGCATGTTTGGACCCAGACAAACCTGTTTTGTGCTTCTGTGTATCACAGTTTGATCAATGGAGTTCGTCATCGACGCGTACATCCCGGTCTTCTCCTTTTGTGTGAACAAAGACAGTAATGACACAGACAGACATTCAATTAAAAGGAGGTCGTGCACCTACATGGTAAAAAAAAAAAAGAAGACGAAGCACGGTTAATTAAATGATTCAACTGGGGTCTCAAGGCCATGGCGCAGTTATACCCAGCGGGAGGAAACACTGCGGGCGAGCTCCGTCTTTCAGGTAAATAAAACAACAGAAGCCAATTAATTACACATTTTCCTGGCTGGCGTTTAGAAAACAGATCTTTTTTTAATAAGCTGAATTCAAACGCATTCAAGGAGTCAAACGACCTCGCTGACTGCAGGGAGATGAATATGATTATGAAATGTATCAAGAAGTGTTTTTCCCCCAACGAAGGTCACGTCAGGGCACACAAATAAGTTCTTTTGATGACAACATGACTTTGATGTCAGAACTGACTATTTCAGTTTCTACTTGGTAAGCAGAGGTAAAGTGCTATTACAGAAAAGTGCTTACGGAACATTGGTGCCATCAAAAGTCATGTGCAATATGCATTTTTAGTGCTACATAAATATAAATCAAAGATGTGTTGTAGTCAGAATTAAAAGTTAATATGAGAACATCCACATTGCAACGATTAAGGTATAATTGGGACAATGCGACATTTGAGTCATGTTCAAGAGGTTCTACCTTAAACTAGTAGAATAAATAGTAATAGTAATTATGTTTGAATGCCATTTTTTAACTTCTAACCAAAGCTTGTAACAGATATACACTGAGTGAAATCAAAACATCATTGCAGAACAAATACATTTAACATTTTCGGATTAAAAAAATCAAAAAGTGCATTTTACTCGTAACTTTTTCAAAAAATGTAAACATTTCTTCATTTAGGCCTTTTCACTCCAGTTTAAGCTTCCCAGCATGACCAAATTTGGAAGTGCTAACAACGGCATTTGAGGAAGTAACCAGTAAGGCTTTCTTTAAAGGAAAATTATGGTCTACACTGGACAGATGGAATGTATTTTCCTTTTCCTGTGAAAGAAGTCTCATTTAATGTAGAATGGGTTTCACATAGCTCGCGCTAGTGAGAACTGCCTTATTAGTCTTCCTGTCAAAACTGGAAAATAAACCCTATAAAAATCTCAATATGTCATTGATAAGAGAAAAGCTTGTGGATGGATATAAAGTATGTAAACACTGTTAAGAAAAAAAAAACCTCAGGGATCCCAGAATTAACTTCAACAATAATTATTTTAAAAATAATTGTGTCACCAATAACATTATTTTAATTTTTTTTAATCACACATGCACCCCTACTATTTGAAACCCCTTTAATAAACCCATGGAAAACTACACTGTCACTTTTGTGAAAAACAGAAGAAATTTGATTATGTTTTGAAGCTCTTTTACTATATCTGGTGCAACGTGTCTTAAATCTGAGCACTTTATCTTGAAATGTTAAGAATTTCAAAGTACTCTTGCAAAATATGCTATTCAATATTAAAAACATTTTGTGGCAATTGCAGGTCAGAAATAAAAGAGCAAAACACTTCTTTAGTGGACTGACTAATTATAATCTCTGATCTTAAATCATATTGATTATTTTAAGATGATTCTGTGGCCAGTGTTTTTATTTTTTATTTATTCATTAACATGCTAGCAAGACTTTAAGGCACACGTGTAGATAATGATCATAACAATTTTATATGTTTAGATCATCAGTATACAAGCTATTTTTCAAACCGCGACAAATAATCAGTCCTATTTGGAACGGGTTCAAATCTCTTCCTTTAAATGATAATTTAATGGCCTGTTTTACATGTGCGAGAGTATAATTGCTGCATATGATGAAGAATTGGACTTCCCTTAAAGGACTCTTAAAAACATTGACATTTTCTGGCTAGATTGGACTGAAAAGTGTGTCTGGTTGAATAGAGGGGACATCGGGGTTATCATACTCAATTAAGTCGCTATCACTGAGACGGAAGCGTGTCTTTTGTCACCTGAAAGCAAGGTGGCCAGAGAAAGCGACACTTCATGTCGAGTGACTGTTGTTAACCAGCAGGGGCAAGTACTGTGACAGTGTGTGCCAATTCCAACAGGTGGAGTGTGTTGGGGTGGACCCTGGTGTGTGTGTGTGCGTGGTGTGTGTGTGCGCGTATTTATGGGGGGTTTTGAGTCATTGGGATGCGGGCAGAAAGACTGGCGCCAAAAGGCCATTTCACAGGAATTCCTCAGGATTAAATGAAAAGACCTCCACAGATACTCTTTCACTGTTAGATCTCTCTGGCTTTACTGTAATAAGTGGCTGCATTGTGCTATACTTTAGTTCCTGTGTATCCAGTTACTATAAATGATATAGTGGAATGCACATTTTGGATAATAGTCCTGGTATATCTTGAAAATACTACAAATAATAGGGACTGTTTGTATTGATTTTCGTATTTAGTGGTTGATTATTATCAATTATTTTACTTTAAGAGTACCAATTATGAATATTTATGCGTTTTAATGATGGGTCCCATTCTGATGCACACAACTTCAAAGCAGGTTAAACATTCTGCTATTTAGAAGGAAGTATAATTGTAAAACTGAGACACAATTAATGTTTTAGATCTGAAAGCTATTTGTAATAGTGAAGTCCTGATAACGAGTGGTTCGTGAGTCGGCCTAACGGTTCTGGGGTCGAGGGTTTGACCCCTGGTGTGTCCTCATTGTGTGGAGTTTGCATGTGCAGGGTGTCTCGCGCCTGGTGCCTGCAACCCTTGTGAGGATAGACGGCACAGAAAATGAATGAACAAATGTTGTTGTAAAGTAATGCAATCCAGCCTAATTTCCCATCACGTGGTATCCAAAATCTGTAACTCTGTTTTTTCTTTCTTTTAACCATAGTATGTCTGTTTCCTTAAATAATTTATATATAATATATAAAACACTGTAGTCACACAGGATTTTATTCCTTGCCACATCTTCCCAGGATTTGTGGGTTTGTGGAAGAAGCCCTTGGCTTCGTGACCACATTTTAAAAACTCAGTTGCACCAGCACATTTCAAATTCAACATTGCTTACTCTCGGTGTGCTAGGCACCTCCAAACATTGATCGGTGGATTCAAAAACAGAAGCAACTTATTTCTCCGTGTCGGTGTGTTGCTGTGTTGTACATGCTCGTCTCGTTGGACGTGGCCTTCTCAGTTCATGCAAAGAAATCTCAACTTTTGGCCAGACCATCATAGGCTTTTCTGTTAAGTGTTCTATATTAGGGGAGTCGGCATAAAAAAGAGTTTATATGATGAACAGACGAAAGGCCGCAGGCTAATGAGATAGAAGCCTAGTGAGCTTTTAAAATGTAAAATGGGTTCCCATCTCATTCAGCTTCGGGTCATCTTTGGATGCCCATGACAGCGACACCTCAGGGAAATCTGTTTATTGAAAAAAGAGGCACACAACATACAGCCTGAGGCACAACCGACACCATGTAGTTGTAGACTATCATATTTGATTGACAGGTAAGAGTAGGTCGAGTTATCAAAACATTCGGTGGACACGCTCACAGCAGCTGAGAGTTTTGGAGGCTTCATATCGGGGATTTTTAAAAATCTTTTGAATAGTGCATGTTTGTAAACAACAGTAGTTTCTGTAATACATCAAGTTCCATCTTACTGGACCTTTACATGCAGTATATGTAATGGTCAACATTTTTATTTTTTACACTGGATTGTATATTGACCCAAATTATGTCAAGGATACATTCCACACGCACCCGCAAAAGTTTGAAAATTCCCTGGTGGCTCTTATCCCTTAGGTGCCGTGTAGAATTCCATGATAAAAGGATCACTAGCAAAAATGTGATGAATGATAAAATGCAGTATATCAGGGGAATGATTTTGTGAGGAAACAGCATCAGCATTGGCGTGGTATTATTTGACATGGCTCGGCCTTTCTGTTAGAATCCTTCGGTCTTCATTTTAGGAATTAAAAAAAAAAACACTCTGATGGGTTAATTTTTAGCTGCCATCCTCCATCGATCCCATTTGAGGGAGTACCCTTCTTTTTTGAGGGATTTCCGGAGTTTAGGGATGGTTGTCTAGAGTCTCGGAGTTTGCGTTGTATTTCCGGAAAAACTCCTGAAATTCCGGAGTACTTGGCACCCCTGGGACTGTATTCATGTTGAGTTTTAGCCTTCACCTGCTGCTGATCCACACTTAGCAGCCACATGACAGCAACCTGTGTGACTACTCAAGTTATATATTGTGTGTGTTTCCAAGTTGCTGCATGCAGCATTTAATTGGACTCCATCATACAACACTTTTGTAGAATTACAGTAATCTGTAGACCGTTTGGCTCCAGTGAAATAACGATAAAGCTATTCCTCCTAGTACACACAAGAATGAAGCTTAGTTCTTTCGGTGCAACATTCTTTCCGTGTTATCCCGCGGAATATGAAGTTGTTTCATTGTAAGGCATCAATTATGTGGCATGCAAAAGAAATTAACATTGTCAAATGAAATAGCCGCACACATATATAAATGGGAATTTACAGCGCACATAAAGACGTGTAAATCAGTGAGGCGTTCAGGTTTAATGTAGTTACTTGCCAGTGTAAAACCTGATTTAATTATATGGAAAGTTCAGCGGCTAATGATGCAGCTCTGCTAATTATTTTTCAAATTAATTATTCCAGTGTAGAATGAATTGATGCCGTCACCTCTCCGAACGTTACGACTTCTAAAGGAGCCTTAATTGAACTTGGAGTGAATTGACCCCCTCAACCTTAGCAACAATGTGTGATTATCACAGGTGAATCGGTTGAATTGCGGCAAATTATAAGCAGTTCCCTTGCGGCTTTATATCATCGTTCACAAAGCATCACTGCGACATTGACTTCCTTCTGCATTACATCAATGAAAGAAGTTAGTTCTGGGAACAAAATGCAAAAGTAGGTCAAATATATCATTTAAAAAAATACATGTTTGCAAAGGAGTAAGAAGGAGTTAAACTTAAATATATATATATATATATATATATATATATATATATATATATATATATATATATATATATATATATATATATATATATATATATATATATATATATATATATATATATATATATATATATATATATATATATATATATATATATATATATATATATATATATATATATATATATATATATATATATATATATATATATATAAATAATGTTGTATTCTTTAGTCTTAGTCAATATAAAAACATTGCCACAGCTACGGATAAATGTGTCAATCAGCTGCTGATAATTGCTAGGAAAACGAGAAATTAAGCCGCCTGTTAATAGTAATGCTTGTACATGAACAGGCAAGCAGACTGAGTGAACCGCAGAGGTCAATACTTCATTAATGTCTCATTAATGTCTTCAAGCGGATTCATTCAATGGTGCCTTTTCTTAGACAACGTGTGTATTAACAGGAGGGAAGGAGGGAGTCCCCCAGCAGGACATGCTGAATGCCAGATGGACGAGGCATCGCAGCTCTGTTGGCATGGTGTATCTCAGTCATCACCCGAGACGACAACTGGTCAAAAGGCCACAGGGAGAGGCTCAGCATTTGGACACGGCTCAATAATATACCATCAATAACAACAGGGAGCTTGAGGTACTTGAGACTCATCTGTAAATATTTAATCCTGTCTTGCTGTGCAATAGCACTCCTCAACCCCTTCATGTTTAACATGATGTCTACCAGTGGTGTGCCATTATGGCCTAAGAAATATTTGAATCTATATTATATTTTGTCCATCAATACTTATGAAATGATTCCAAATTGTCTGTTAACTTCCTTTCATTGTTTTCCCGCTGGTTGCGCTGCTTCCAGATGTGTGTTTTCATATTGAAGCATTTAACCAATCACATTTTCAGCCATTATTTGTTGCCAGGGTCAGAAATGTGCCTCAAGGCCTTCACAATCAGTGAAGGCTCTGCTGCATTAAACAAGCGTCAATAAGACTGTTGCTTTAACCAATCAGAATTTGTTTTTTTGATACCAAGGCCTTATCGCAGGCGTAGGGATTCATCATTGCCTTCCCACAGGCGTAGGGATACGTCATTGGCTTTGTTTGTTGTTATAATAGGAATATGTTTGTGTTTTGGTAGAATTTGTTAAAATACCGTTCTGCAGACCAAAACAATAAACAATCATTTTAAATCCAACAGGATTGATTCCCTGCACCAACATCATGAGTTGCATTCTGCTTTAAAAACATATAGTGATTAAATATTCCCCATTTTTTAAATCTTTGCTGACCAAATTAATTACCCCCAACTGTACAAATCAATATTTGTGTTTAAGCGCGACAAAAAATGTTTACCTGCAGAAGAACCATTGAACATTTTCCCTCAAAATCAAGTGACTTGGAATTTAAGTCATTCAGAACTTTGCTAAACTTTAACACTAGGCTGTCTACTTTACTCAATTCTACTTCCACACCAATGACATGAAGACATCTTCAACTGTCTGCCTGAAACACGATGAGAAAGAAAACTGCATCTTTGTGGACACATCTTAGTACAACTACTCTACTCAAGTCTCCTTTTTAGTTTTGTATGTGTATCTTTCAAAAGATTTTCAAGATGTGAAAGTGAGAGCACTACACGCAGTCCTTTTCATAACAGTTATAATCTGTTGCATGACCATCGAGTAGTACAGAAGTGTTGAGCTGCTAGACTGAGAAGAGTCTCGTGTCCCATTAAAGGGTCATGGCATACATGAGAGTATTTATTAGATCCCCAAGCCCACAGAGACAGCCTCTCAATGTAGACTAGAGGTGCCTGTTTTCAGCCATGTCTCCCCCTGCTCATCTGCGGCCCGCGTTAATATGATTAGACTGGATTATGGTAATGTGTGCGGGGATCTGGTGGGTGCGGGGCCATGCTACGCCGCTCTTGTTTCGGGGAATAGCTAATTGGTCGGGGCGCTTTGATGTTGTGGCGACGAAAGACGGGGGTTGGTGGGAAAAAAAATCTGGCAGAGGCGCCATTCGAGTCAAGCCGGTTTTATTTTTGGACTAGCCTAGATGCGGGTTGAGAGAGGTGGAAATGAAGGAAACCTGATTAAATTGTTAGAGCTGTGCTCCAACAATATTTTATTAGAGCTTTGTTGCACCATTCTGGTTGATGTTCTTGATGTTGACATTTTATGTGGTTGGTAAGTGTAACGATATGGAATGTAAGCACACATGAGTTGGAAAAGAACTGCCCTTTATTGTTCCTTCATGAGGGAAAATCACCTCATTCGCCGTAGCTTAGAGAAGATACAGAAAAATATGGTAATACAGTCCAGTTTATTGTTGAGGTGAACACCTGGTTCTTGTAGTTCTTCACCATATCAATGTCCATTCATTCCCTGGATGTTTAACGGGTGTCTTCTACCAACAAAAATCAATGATCACCAGCCTGAAATGGTTGGGCTCCCTGGAGTGCGTCGCATTTGAAACGGAAACCACAGAGGAAGTGTTCCACAGCGTTGGGACCCTCCCCATACCCAGACTCATTTTTCTTCAACTCACTTTTCACATGATGAGCTGAAACAATAATAGTGGCGGATGAGTATGGGTTTTGCTTGCTTTTTTTGCGGGGGGGTGCCAGAGAAGGACACTTGATTTTTGGTAGAAAAGGCAAGATATGCTTAGGAAAGTTAATGTGGCTTGGGAAAGTGAGAAATTATAATTCAATATGGCACGCGAGTGAATGGATTTATTTTGCCACAATCTTATGTATATATGAATGTGTGTATGTATATATGCATGTATATGTATGTATATATATATAGCTAACAACACCATTAGTGGACGTCAACACAGAAAGGCTGTATAACATGAAAAACCGACACACTTGCGTAAGTAAAAATCTGCAATTTTATTTGCATATAAAGGCAGCTAAATATATCACAATGAACTGAAAAGAGAGGACTAACATTTCCATACAATCAGAGAAAGCCAGAGAGCATGAAAAGAGCATTTACAGCAACAAAGTTGAAACTACTATTGGCAACATTTTTTTGTGCTAGCAAGATTGCATTTACACAGTGCAAAATTAGAACAAAAACAAAGCAATAAAAAACACAAACGATCAGATTGACACTTGAAAGGACAATTTGAGCATGTTTAGGCAGGTACGTTGCTGGGAAAAGCAGCACCTGATGGATTGTGATTCTGAAACTTTTCATTTCCTTGCATCTCATACGAAAACGCAAATCCAACATAAAGAATTTGAAGATCGTCAAAGAAAAGGTGAAAGTAATTCCCTTCGCCCATTAAACACAATTTTATTACAGAAGTCTTACAACATGAATATATAATATACATATTTTTATACATAAACCTTCCAAATTAGATCGGGAGTCATTGAATGGGATGGAATATAACGTAAACGTTTAGACTGTGATTCGATAGCTTTAAGTCCCTGCATCATTCCGTTGTTGTCTTGCGGGGATGTTGGACAATAAATAAGGACTTTTTTTTCTCTCTCTCTCACCTCGCAGAGCGAAAGAAAGAGTGGAGCTCTAGCTGAGAACATTAAAGCTAGTTTAAGGCAGCGGCCCTGTCAGCAGAAAGCACAACTGACGAGAAAAAAAACAAACACTAAGAAAAAGAAAAACTAAACGCAAAATAGATGATATAACAATAAAACATAGATGGCATCCATTGTCTGGTCAACGTAGATCGAACAAACAAATTGTACAAATTCACAAAGCTTCATTTATCTTACAGATCTGACCATTACTTCTCAAGAGCAAGATTGTTTAATCACAACCCTCCCACCCCCCACGACAATGGAAAAAAAGGGAGAATACTGGTGTCCCTGTCCTAAAATCCATTCAGTTTCTGCATTCAATGAGAACAGATTTTTCTTCCTGTGATGAAAAGCTATGATTTGCATCTGTGAGATGAAAAGTGACGTTTGTAAGATGACATTGCGCAGAAAATTTGGCTTACAATCAACAAAAATATCAATTGAAAAGAAAACCTTTTTGTAAAGTCTGCCAAACATTGATTGTGTTTTGCAAACATCATAAACTCCAGTATTCTCCTTCTCTGTCCCCTCCACCCCAGTTTCTCTCAACACTTCTCCAAATATTTTCAACATCTTGGAGAGGACCAACAGTTTTCCAAAGACATTCTTTTTTTTGTCCTCCTTTTTTTCCTCTCTATTGACATATTTGTAGAAAAACAAAATCTGATTTCCAAATCCAGCCCACCCCCAGTTCATCAGGTCTCATGAGCTGGAAGGATTAGGCAGGTCAAAGACGATAGGAGGATTGGTAGGCTGAAAGCTAACTGTGCATGTTGACGCGTTGATGAACGTTGTGTACCCATCTGTCATGATGCCGTAGCCTGCAACAGATAACGCTTACATATAACATTTTATAACTTTAACTGAAAAATTCCCTGAGATCGATTTTTTTTTCTAAATACCTGTGTAGTGAACCTACCTTCATGTATGCCACCAAAGGCATGGAGTTTGGGTCGCACCCTCTTCTGGACTGTATTGAGCAGCTCCACGCAGCCGACCCTTTGTAGCTCTTTAGGAACCCAGTCCCGGAAACCTGCACTCACACAATCAAGCCTAAAATTAGACTCCTTTAACCCCCTAACACTCAAACTCTTGAGACGCATGCATTTTTATTATCTCTTTGACATTTAGGCCAATCTGGAACTGATGAGTGTAAAAACAAAAATAATTATCTTTTTACATGATGTAGTTTCTGAGAAAATGATGTCCACATCATAAGTGGATGCCAGGCCCTTGTAGTACAAAATTTAACATTGTAGTTTTGTGACTACCAAAAATGTGATGTCCACACATGTGGACGCCAGATCCTAGAAGGTTAAAAT
Organism: Stigmatopora nigra; assembly: GCF_051989575.1. Classification (NCBI taxonomy): domain Eukaryota; kingdom Metazoa; phylum Chordata; class Actinopteri; order Syngnathiformes; family Syngnathidae; genus Stigmatopora; species Stigmatopora nigra. The sequence continues at coordinate 12,708,281 of NC_135510.1, read as the reverse complement.
CAAAATGTGATCACTCATAAATGTAAGATTAAGGCCTCTGTGAACCGCAAATTGCCATTGTTTCTAGTGGTAATGGGTCTTGTTGCTTAACCAGAGTGAAAAGTAAATTCTGTAGTAATTGCCTTTTACCTTTTCCTATTTGATGACATCTATCATTTCAATGAAAACAAGAACACTAGGCAATGATTTGATAACTTGGCTCTACAGTTCCATAAGCTAAATTAGCCCAATGCCCAGAAGACCCTTTTCAGCCAAGTCCATTTCTAAAACCTTCATTAATCACAAAAACATATTACTTTTGACAAGCATACAGTATTGATGTTTCTATTTCTTGAGGCAGCCGCTAACCAAAACCTGATGCCCGCTTGTTTGGGGAATCTGTCACAGTAGTACAAAATGAAGTTTCCATGCAATCAGAGCCAGAAGCGGCGGCAGCAGCAGCAGTCCCGCAATAGGAGAGGGGGAAGGAAATCACTCAATAAAACCAGATGGAGAACACAACAAAGAAAAACGACAGGGGAGAAAAAAAACAACAAAACAAACTACCGCGGAAAGAAAACACAAAGGGCCCGTTGTGATAAAACCAACAACACGTTTGTTCCTCAAATCCAAATATTCTGGTGGGCTAAAAGTTTTCAGGGTTTGTTTGGCCATTCTTTCGCCAGCTGGGGCACCTTCAGTTTACACCCGTGCAAATTTAAAACAATGAGCTACAACCCCATTAGATATGGTGTTGGCGGGGGTGCTATGATTGGTTAATTGCACTCACCCAGCGGAGGGCCGTGAGTCATCAGGATGTCAATGCCTTCTGGTACGAGGTTCCATTTATCCAGCAGGGACTGGCCCCGAGGCAGATTGAAGCCCCAACCGTTGAACCACGGAGACCTGCGAGACACACGTGGAGAGGGTTTGCATTTACATCATTACAGAACAAATTTTAATCATTGTCAGTTTGTCTTGGCGTGCCCCAAAACACTTCATTGCGAATTAAGAATAGAAAACAAAAGATAGAAGGTGCAAACAAATGCGGCTGATCTTTCAGTAGACTCATGTGAGCACACTTCCATCACTGAGGGCGCTTGGATTTCAGAGACATGCGGCCACATTCCAAAAATAAAGAGCGAATATCTAAACAGCGGGGAGTACTTGTCACATGTCAACCTCACACCCTGCCCAGCCCTTCAGCACTTCTAGTTTGATTGACAACAGCCGGGCCACCTCGGGCACTTTGGATCAGAGCGTGTAAGCTCGGGGGTGACGCGCTGTGACTTCCATGCCTGGCACAAAGAGAGCCGCCATTTGGTTGAGTAGAACGTTGGGTTGCGTGGATGGAAACTGATGAAGAAGTAGAACAATGTGTGCAGAGGTTCTGCACACATGCATGAGGACAGAAAGAAATTGACTTGATGGTGCCTGATGAATAGAGCCTTCATTTATCACAATAGTGGTAATAGCAATAGAACGCTGACAAGAGAGGTAAGGGAGATAGATTATCATTCTCTGGTACTACGGAAGATCCTGCAGCAAAGCCACAAACCAGAAGTTGATATTTGCTGAAGACGACATGATTTGCACTCTGCTATCTTGTGACAGCTACTTAAAGATGCCTGTGTTTAGCATAGGGACAAAGGGGAAATGAGGGCTGTGAAAATGTCAATAAGTCCAGTTAAAATGAAAGATAGGGTCACCTGACTGCTCAATATTACTGCAGCAGAGTGTGTCGGAAGGAAACAAACACTAGAAGCTGTAAAACGTGACATCAGTAGTTTGATGCAGCCCCTAAATTCAAAAGAACGTACTAAATTATTTAGACATCTGCTAGGTGGTTAAGAAAGGAGCATGTCACAGCTCTGGAGAGGAAGATGCCTGCATGCGTGCACAGGGAGACAAAGGCTTTTCCGAAGCCCGCTTTTCGATTGGCTCGCTTAGTGAGTGCTGAGAAATGAGGTTAAAAATTCAACGTGAGGAGCGAGGGGAGCGAAGGCCATAGACTCAACTGATTAATTAGAACTAATCACACAAATCAGAGCTAATGGAAGTCTAATGGATTACTGGGAGGACTAAGGACTACCACGAGGGGAAATAGGGCGGCTGCAGTGGCTGTGAGAGTCTTAGAAAGCTGTGAATCAAGAGTTTCTGGCTTGGATACACAAACATGAGACACCAGCGGTGCATTTGTCAGACTAATAATGGCAACAAGGCCAAACCTTGAAAAATGGCAAAACACATTTATTTGCTTTCGTCATAGAAGTAAAAAATGGTCTAAGGAAAACATAAGGAGTGGGATTTTCGTGGGGTCCCTTAACACGCTGTGTGCTGTATAAACGCATTCATCTGGCAGATGAAACATAAACCCCTGACATGAGCTGTGGCTCCGGAGCCAAGCCAAAGGTCCTGACTGAATGCAGAGTAGGGCGCTGCAGCCGCCACCACAATAGCCCCATTGTCAGACATCTGCATGTGAAATATACCTTCCTTGCAAGCGTATTTGTTGCCCTCCCAGCAAGATTAATGACGTCGCAGTCAAATAAAAAGGAGATGGTTTTCGGTGCAGTGTGGACACAACCACCACCTCCATGCATGCACACTGCTGTTTAAGTGTGTGTATTCTGCACATTTCATGTGCCTCAAGGGGATGCAAGAATGATATACATTCCCGTACTATATATAGTAATGATGGATAGAAGTACTGTAGTAATATGATTGTGAATTTAAAACGGTATATATCCATTTAGACTATTTAGAGCCCTGCCATGTCTTATTGACACTTGCCATCTGGAGCCTGTTGCCATGGAAACACAGCAGCAGCGTCTACAAGCTCACTGTGATTCAAAATACTGTACGATAACCCGCAAGGAAAAGTAACACAAGAAGAAAGGAGAATCTCCCAACACTCAAACAATAGTCTTTGGCCCTGACACACAAAAAGCATCCCAAGCAGAAAGGCTGGTAACCGTGGTAACAGGCACGATTTAATAATCCCCCAGGGAATCAAATGGTGGAAATAGGTTAAAAATCAGCCTGCAGCGGAGGTGATGTAGACAGAAGCAATTTAGCCCCCATGTGCAGAACGCCAATATTCAATTAAGCTGTTGGACATCATTAGAACGTCATGTCTCTCCCAGGGCTCGACTCTGCTGTTAACCTCTTTCTGGGTCCCCAGGCTGCCAGCAATACCTCCTGACACTTGGCACCTTATTGTTTTACTAAAATGAGCCCAAAAGGCCACGATGAATTGTGATTGAAAACTATCATCGGATCGATAAAAACAACAAAACGCCCAGGCTGTACCAAGACAAACGCCATACTGTATTTTTTGTTTATATTCTTGCTGACGTCACTATGGTGATCCTCTGTGTAGTTTGCCTTCACATTCACATGTAGAGACTCTCCATGTCAATGCGGTGAAAATGTGCTGTATTTTCAACCCCCCAAGTTAGAGGTGGCGCTACGACCATTAATTGGCTATGACCCCACAGGACAGAATTCGGTCATAATTTTATGGCCAGTTCTGCTGAAAAAAAATCAGACACTGACCAGTATAATTAAGTTTTCCGGCTACTGGCATCCCTGCTCCTTTTGCCTATCCCTCTTTTTTTATGGACATCGTTGTGCTCTGTTTTTCACCATGGTCGTCACTTCGCGAAAGCTACTTGTGTGCAAATTTATTTGCTCACATATTTGTTTTCAAAGATGTCAGTATCGCAAATCTCTGTCCGGCCAGAGAAAGCTGAAAATGTCATCACGCCGTGACTAAACAGACCAATCACAAAAGTTACCCCTGCGCTCATTCTACGTGTAGTTAAAACTTATGATGCAAGCACCTCCAGCAATGCGCTTGTGTTTCAGGCGCGAGCATAAAAAGGGCACAACAAAGAAAAATAATGATGCTGTATCCTGTAGATCCATGCAAATAAGCCTGTCAAGACTGCCAGTAACCATATTTAGGTTAAAAATTAAAATTAAAGGAAAAAAAAAAGAAATGAGATGAGATTTGGAGAGGTTCTCCAAGTGGGCGTGTGAATATGACATTTCAAATTGCGTCCAATGCTTTACAAACTGCACTTAAATCGAGAAAAACATACACATTTTTGAAAGAGCATAGTGGGCTTTAATAATCAATTGTTTAGTTGTAAATGGATGTGTCGGAGGATTTTGGAAGCATTTGAAGAGTGAAGTTTTGAACGAAATTGCAAAATGACTACTAGTGTAATACTCTCGACCTATATTATCAATTTTATCTCACTAGGGTTGCGGGCGGTGCTAGAGTCTATCCCAGCTGACTTTGGGTCAGAGGCGGGAGACACCTTAAATTGGTGGCCAGCCAATCGGAGGACACAAGGAGACAAACAACCATTCATCCTCAGACTCATACTAAAGGTAATTTAGAGTGACCAATCAGCCTACCATGCATGTGTTTGGATTATGGGAGGAAACCGGAGTGCCCGGAAAACACACGCAAACCCAGGAAGAACAAACTCCACACAAGTGGACCGACCTAGATTTGAACCTAGGTACCCCACTGTGAGGCCGACGCGCTAACCACTAAGGCGTTGGGCCACCTAATCAATTTTATGGGGAGAGAAAAAAGTCCACAAGCCTCACACATCTTTTAGTTTAGATATCTTGCATCATTACACTGTCTTCCACCCAGATAAAACCTTGTGAAACAAAACAGTGTGTGCACACACTTAAGTCAAAATACAGATAAAATCAAAACAAGAATCAGGTACACTCTAATCCATCCCCTTTAGAGCGAGAGACCTACTGCACAATTGGATATCATCATGTTGGCACACACACTAACTGCACACTGACCAGATAACAAGGCAGAGGTGAGTCTTTGCGTTAGTGTGTGCAGGACCAGCAATCCATCCTGCCCAGCTTCTTGAGTTAGAGAGGCCCTGAGGTCAAGAAAGGGTGGGGTCTAATTGATCAACCTGTCAAAACCAATGAGGAGGGCCATGTTAATGGGAGTTTTATAAGGCTCACAGGGTCCACTACCTGACAGTCAGTGGCTATGTGCAAAGCAGTGCACAAACTGGGGGTGCGTGTGTCTTTGTGTGAGTGTGTAATCCCAGAGCCCAGGTAGCCTTATTAAAAGGAGCCAAGTGGAGGCTTTTGACAAATGGCCTCTCAACACCAAGGCCACCTTAGCTAACTTTGGGGACAGGGTGCAATGTGAAGTCACAAGGGTGAAGGGTGTTTGTGTGAGTGTGCTCTGCCCCAGCACTAATAACCTGTGCCTAGTGACTGATGGACTGTGGAATGGATTAATCTTTTTCCAGCCTGCTGCTAAAGCCAAGACGCTAAGGGTTGGCCACAGGACTTAGCCCGCTTAGGAAAGGCTACAGCCATGGGGACACATGTGTACACACATATCCACAAGCACTCTCCCCAGGGTTTGTCTTCGTGCTGAGATGGAGCCAGCAGCATTTTGACCTGCACACCACAAACGTAAAACAACCGCTGTCTGAGCCAGCAGATGCTTCACAGCAAACACAGCTGCTACTACTGACCTGGCAGTTGCAAGCAATTCACAACACACAGGTCTGTCATTCTTTGTATGTGTGTATTTTGGGGTTGGCTGGAGGGGTGGGGGTATCAAATATAGTATCAGTGTATTACCAACTGCAATTTTACACATGATGGCGCATGAAGAGCTTGCCTTTATACTGTGGTACATCAGAACCATTAGTCACTTTTTTTGTGTTTGATTGTCAACTAATCAGCTTACATATAAATCACATTAGGCAGTGTTGTAATACTATAAAGAGTTGATAATCATTTAAGTATTAATACTGTGTTGTGATGTTTTTACCAAGTTTTGAGAACTTTAAAATAGTTCGGTTTCTAACGGTTGGAATAGACTGATCTATTGATTAGCTGTTCCAAACTTTGCTGGCACATCAAAGTGGTGCCGACATTAACTCTAGTGCAACTGCATCGACCAATGTGAATCTAACGTTGGCACATCTCTGTGTTCATGTCATTTCCTTGAATGCACTTCATTGACCAATGGGAGGTCCACATTGTCACGACAAAATTTAAATGGCCCCGACACTAACTCTAGCGGTGCTTTAATTATAATTTTTCCTTTCAATTGACTCCCTTCTGTCTGCATCACATGCTCATAGATTAGCAATGTAATTAAAGATAGATATTTAGTTTAGTTTTTAAATGACAAAAAATGGCCGCATAGGCTCTCAGGGATTTATATTTAAAAATATGAAATGTTTATGGCTCTCGGTCAAAAAGGTTTCCGACCCCAGCTTTACGGGTTAGGACTCTTTTCCTTGCTCTTTTGGGGGATCAGATCAGTGGATGTAATAATTGTCTGTTAATTGTGGGCGTATTAAGTCCTTTGAGACATTTGTGGTGGTGTTCAAGGGTTGTACAAAAATGGGACTTGACTTTAGAGATTTTTCGAATTAAAAAAACAAGGTAACAATTATTAATTAGCAAAATATGATATATTACATTGTTCGCACCTAAATTGTACAACTATACCATCTGGCACATTTAAGCATTTGTTTGCATCGAGTGACATTAAGTTAACATAAATCTCCATGAAGTCTGATTTGTGGTGATTTTGTCAGGCTATACAACAATAAGCTGGTTAAATGAATGGGAAGTCATTAAAATGCAATTTGCTCCTCACTTTGTTGATTGACAAAGCAGCATAAAATGTAATGGAAAGCAGGAGAGAGACAATATAGTCAATTGTGCTGCAATCACGCTCCCAGTAGAAGTGATAACAGAGCAGTGTTTCTATAAAATATAGATGGAACTAACAGTTTGTTCAGCAGAAGACTCACTGTTGGCAGAAAACTATTTAAGTGAATTATTTGTGTCTGGAGGCCTGTGAAGCGAGTGGGATCTAATGAAATCTATGGGTGTGGACTAAAGGCTGAAATGTCCCTAGTGCGTGTCTGCTTGTGAATGTGGCAGGTGAAGCTGAGGAAGAAGATTAGGGTGTTTGGGAAACTTGAACATGGAAGTCATGAAAACCGGGCAAGTCCACTGAAACAAGAAACCTGACTAATAAAAAGAGGAGAACTCAGGGTCCCATTCATGAAGCCCGTATAGGAGATAAGGGTGGGGAGGGGCAAAGACCTATTCAACCTGCTCTGAGACACAGGTTCTTGGGTCCCATTAGCCTTCTCTAGCTCTGACCTCTGTGAACTTGATCCAGGAGAACAAAGTAAACAGGGGAGGGTGGCGGGGACAAGTGAAGTGAAGGGAGGCTGCAAGGGTCATACTATATCTGGGAAATGAGAGAGTGGAGAAATCCAATGAAAAAAAAAGCAAAGCATAGTTCCTTTTTCAGCTCGCCACTGAAGACTCAGTTGATGCATTCTCTTAAAGCAGTTTTCAAAATTAAATAGTATAATAGAGTATGTAATAATGTAAGTTTCTTTCAGTTTTGCTTGGTTCTTCTGTGCCCAATGGAAGCTATCAAACCAACCAAATGGTGGGTTGCTACCTTCTCAAACTTGTTTAATTAGCAAGTATTGTGCACGGCAGTGGCTGAGAACAGAGGATACTGACCAAGCTAAGCGTCTACCCGTGATGGAAATGATTGTTCCTCACTTTGTTGAGCACTTTTCTACATCAAATGCATGTGTAATTAAAGAAGTATCAAGATGCAGTACTGTAAAAATAATAACATTTATAGATTTGATTACTCAATTAATCCACAGGAGCAGAAACTATAGATATTTAATTTTTCCATCATAATAGGTTGACAACAATTTATAGAAAGAGTCAATTCGATTTGTCCGCAGACCTTATAAATGAAGGTCATGACTAGAGACAAGCTGGCAACTGTTGTTTTATTAGAAAGCCAATGTTTGAAAAGCATGACCTTGTTTACAAACAGGATAAAAAGCTTTTTGTCCCCACTGAATTCCTCTTATGCTCTACCAGCAAGAGCAAAATGTTAAGAACATTGCAAATGAAACGTTACATTTCCAAGAAACAATGATAGACCGATGTGTCATTGAATGATTTGAATGGATAAATCTTTCCATTAGATGCTTTTAAGATTTTCAGATTCAGCTAGACAAAAGGGTTTTGGACAAAAAAATCTACACCATCCAGGCACAAGATAATGTTTTTGACAAATGAAATGACCACCGTTTTAACTTTGTGTTATTTCGATATGAACAATATATTTTTTTCTATCAGGTGACTTTGATTGATTGATTGATCTGTCTGTTGTTAGGGGAATAAAAGCTTTTCTTTTCTCTTTATTGCGCACAACTTTTCTCCTGAGAATGATAGGGAAAGAAAGCTGCTGGTTTTCACATACGACTGCCAAAGTGCTGAGAGCACACTGCGCCTTGTACTAGCATAACAGGCCGACAGTCTTTGCTGTAGAGGTCAAAGATTGAGAGTATGGGGAGCAGAGGGGGGTGTAAAAGGCAACAGGAAGGGCCGCTGGGTCAAAGCAGTGCAGATACATGCCACTCTGTCGGCAGCTATTGTCTTGACCTTACAACGAGTGGATGTTAGTGAGGGCACTGAGACGCTACAGCAACAATAGGCACAGGAAAGCACACAAACTGGTATTGTTGGTCTCCAGAGTTTGTATACAAGACGCTTGAACACAGATTACACACTGAAGCATGTACATAGTATAGGAGAGCACAGACAAAAATACACAAAGACACAAGTATTGACAAGTACATAGAACTTTAGATAATTAATTGTTCTCCAGTTTTGTTTCCAGTTTCCCATGAATATTAATTGCTGATCTTGGCCAAACAAGGAGGTCAAATCATTTGGTTGCATCCTATTTAGGGGAACTAATGCATGATCAAGCAAAGTGAAGATTCTTCTGGGTGGGTCTAGTCTGCATCTGGCAAGGTGGACAATTTTTTGCCGTTGCAGGCAGGTAGAGCAAAATATATCTTGCCTTCTCAGTAGGATGATGTCTTGGAGTCATATCCAGACAAGGCGACAATTCAGCTAATAGTCACCGATATAAGCCTATGTACAGTGCAGTTCCTCAGTCCATCCACACGCTGTACAGTTTATCCTCACTCAGGTAACAAGCACGTTGGTGCCTATCCCAATAGAATTAAGGCGAGAGGCAAGGGACAATCTGAGCTAGTCAACCACAATTTCAATATGGTGTGACTATGTGAGCGGCAGTGTTTAAAATAGATGAACTTTTGCTCCCTCACCCTGGTAAACTATTTGTAAATGTGACTAATTCACTTGAGGTTCACTGGCATACTCAATAACACAAACGTTTGAAAAAAATATTGGTATAATAATTTGATATGTGGAGTAAAGTAAACATTGGGAGGAGCATTAATAAGAAAGACGCGATTTTACAGTCAGACGCAGTCCACATTACAGGATAAAGATAGGCCTGTTTTTAATTTCATTGATGCATGGTTAAATGAGGGAATATATGCTATATGAACTAACAATTGTGTTGGTGAAGATTTTTTTTCTGTATTTGTAGAAAGACAAAATATGAAACAAATATAGTTTTTTCTAACTGACTGAAAAACAAGTCAAACAATAACCAACCTATTATTTTGACATGGTTTGTCTGCTATCTGTGCTGGGGTCTGAAGCAAGTCAAATTGAGATAAGCAATGTCTTGTTTTTGACATACAGATCTGTGCAGAGGTCAGCAGGAAGAAAGGGAGGTGTAGCAGGATGATGTGAATACTATCAGAACTGAGCAGAAAGCCGTCAGTAGATTGTTCCTTTTTCTATTTATTTATGAAGCTGTCATTGAATTAAATGATAGCTCACAGCATAGAACCCATAGCTACCTTTTTGACCACACAACGTCATGTTAAACAAAGAAGAAACTAAGTAGCTATTCTATGTTCAATAACTATGCACTTACTGAGCAAACGGTAACAATTTTGTTTCCATTTTTCCCCTATAGTTATATATAACTGGGACATTATTACTGGATTAAAATACCACAATTTTTTCTTTAATCACTACTGTTTAATTAACTAAAACAAAATTGCTAAGATTAAGTTATTTCAAGAATTAAATGACATTTTAGCACAAAGACTAACTAAACTGAAGTAAAAATCTAAACTAATTGGCATTCAACGAAAGTAAAAAATCCTGGTAACTTTGCGCAAGCCTATTAAGATAAAAGCCCTTTGTGAGATGCCAATCTGATACAATTTAACATCCAAACATTGTTTCAGAAAAAAATAAGTAGTAAAACAATACAAGGCAAGAACATTTATCCACTCAAAGCAGGAGGCACAGCATGAGACAGTAAACAAAATGGCACTTAATTGATCCGAGGATTTGCCAGTGCACATCATGACCCAATGGACGGACAGATTAAAATGTCACACATATACACGCCCATGCCCACCCCCCTATTATTTTTTTTTACCACACACTGATATTAAAGAAGCAGCACTGTTTTTGTCTTCTTCTTGGTGGAATAAGTCGGGACTGATTGCTACGTACTTCCCGGCTGGTTACTGAGCCGTCTTGGGCTCACTTCCAGTCGATTGTGATTGCGTTTTATTGCCTAGAGCAGCATGCCCATGCCATGTATCCCTCCTCATGTTGATGACATCTGGCTAGCTCTGGGCTACGATAGTTTTCCACCTGCTCCCTACAGTGCTCCATCTTTTGATTAAGTCTGTATTGCTCATAATCATAACCAGAGCTCTCCTTCCAAACCTGATATGGAGTCCTGCGAACCTTATAGAATAGAAAAAATATTTCGAAAACCAATATCGAAAACATGAGAAATTGAAGGAAAAAGAGTAGAAACACTGCCAGCTTTTCTCGCCTCGGTACAGACTGCGAAACTCTGAAATGTTTAGATTGTTCAGACAAAAAGTTTCATGATTCATGTGACTTTAACATCAAAAGTGGAGGTTTGGTGACATTTGAGAGAAAGCTAAGATTAAGTCTATTTGATTTGCAATGAGTTGAGGATTTATAAGAATGTAAAAAGTTTGATCATATTGTGCAACACAAATTGCACATTCACACAAACACTCAAGACAAGTACTAGCTAAGAAAATAGGCACACATACTTTATGATTTATGTGCCTGTGCAATATGTCGACCTTTCTCCATCTGAGATTTAGACGAAGACTGTATCACTTTTTTTAGTCCATTAAAGCATGTACAATTGACACATTCACAGTGGGTAGGCTGCCTGACAATTACCAGGGCAAATCTGAAATATACTTCAAATTTGCTTGGCAAAATAAAGTACTGCCATTAAGAAAATGTCTTTTACAGTGTACTATGTTTCTTAGCAGACTTTACAACAGCAGAATCCCCATTGCTCACCCTTTGTTCTTGTCGGAAATGACAGCTCTTGTTATGTCTCACTGTATTGTACATCAACTTAACTTGTCATGGTTCTACTCACTCCACATGATGTTTGCACATTTTTGTTAATTCAAATAATTCCCTTGAAAAAGTCAAGTAAAGAGGAATGACTAAAGACTACAAATATGATTCACTATTGTCCCTAGGTATGAGTGTGAGGGTGGATGGTTGTCGTTCTGTGTATTTAGTAAAAAAAATATGTTAAATGGAAATGTAACCGCAAATATCCAAATTGAAAAGATTTCCAGTCCTACTATTCATTAAAAAAAGACAATTAACAGGATGGAAACCATTAATTGTGGAGGCACATAAGGAGCCATGACTTGTTTACAAAGGGCTGTGGAGGGGGTGCATCATCATTGTATTGCTACGTTGTGTTTTATAGGTTTATGGGCAAAAGAGACTTACAGTGTGTTTACACAGTGGCTTGACTGAACTAGTATTAATGATAGAGCCACTTAGCATTCAGAGGCATTGGTCTCAGCCACGCTGTTTGTTTCACAGGTCATTAAATTTATGCCGCAGCCCTAATGTTCATTACAGCAGCAAGCTGGCCAGGAGTCTGTAACACTCGCTCACTGTCTTTAATCCCCCACTGTATTCCTCCTGCTGGCTTTCTTTTCGTCTCTCGCTCAGCCTCTCTCTCACGTCTCAGTGCATTTACTTGACAACAATTATTTCCTGTTTTAATTAAAAGAATTGCTGCAGCAGTTCCAGGTCTGCGGCACACTTTTAATCCACATGGCACACAAGCACCAACATTATTTTTTATCCAATTCCTGGACAGATGGTAGACACATTGAAGTAAAACAGCAGATTTTAGGCACATTGTTCTTCTGAATACATCTTATGCCAAACATGTTTCCGTGGCATCTTTTGGAATGTTAATTAGAAATAGTAAATAGCTTTTCAGGCTTAATTCCACCAGTGCTTTGAACAGAGTGACAAGTGGTAAAAACTGTTGAAATTTAACAGTGAAATTATTTCAAAATGAAAGAAATGGCTTGGACACTCATGGGCATATGCACAGTTTAGCCGTTGCTTGTAAAGGATATTTTTGCATAGCTTCCAGAAGTAAAAACAAAAGTTAACGTCCTTTTTTTGAATAAAGATACTAAGACCGAGTCACGATGCCAAATTTAAATGCCTGTATTACTTTATATTATTGCCAAAAACTATTTTATTCAATAAAAAAACATGTTTAGAAAATTCCAATAGCATTGATAGTAGAGCCTATCTGTTGGGTTTATAGATTTCTTTTCAGTGTTTTGTTTATTCACTATGTAACATTAGCTGATTGTGTTATATTAGACACCTCGTCAGCGTCTTGTTGTATTTGTACTGCAGCAACTGTTTGTAGTGACTGTTTTTATTTGTCTGTTCGGCCCACAAAGGTTTATGAGTTATTTGTTAGGCCACCAATACTAGAGCACTTCAATGTGGCACAGCTTTTGGAGTTAGAGACACAATGAAAGTATAGGCCGGTGACTCCACTGCTTAACTCCCACATACTATTATGCTCGTTTCGGCTTGTACGACATTTGCTATATTATAATAAGTGATATGGATTTTTTTGTTTAAATTTTGTGAACTTTGGGCGGTGTGGTTTATAGTGAGGTGATGTCTATAGCTTGGTAATTTTAGAGAGTGAGAGACCTAAAATAGAGTAATACTGTAAATTTCCTCAAATTATTAGATTTATATGTCGCCCCTGCTGCACATTCTGGCTTTATTTGATCTTCGCAGGACTTTGCATTTTATAAGGTAGAAAGTAAGCCGATAGCTTGTCGTCTTTGTGTCCCCGGCAATTTCAAGGAGTCTTTTCACAATTTCAAATGCTTCATAACATTTGCTTGAGGACAGATTAGTCGCACATTATCGAATGAAAGCTCACACTTCACAAACCTATGGGAACTATCACAAAACTGTGTTGTCACTATGAACGTTTAAGCCCCCAAGAGGTCCAATGTGACATGGGAAAAAATAAATACTACAGACAAGGAAGTCGACTTCTGGCTGCGTCTGTCAGATAAATGCTCTGCTGTTCACCAGGAAAAAAGGCACATCATTGACCTTTGTTTGTTTGATTATTTTTTTTTCCAACTCTTGGCTATTTTTCCTTGTACACAAAAGTCATCAAGAAGAATGAGGGTTTTGAGCTAAAGGGAGAAGTTGCAGTGATTAAGGCAGCTTGTTACACTAAAATTGGAGAACCCTTGAAACCATGAAATGATATGCATCCTGATATAAGAGAAAAACATTTTTGTTTTAGTATTAATTAGGAGCTGTATATTGGAGCACTTGCCAAACCACTAATTGTTTACTGCATATTTGCGTATACTTACTTCATTTTCCAAGTTTCATCATTGACTTATTCATTAAACAAATACCATCATCTGGTTATATCTCGCTATTGAAGAGACACATTCAAAAAGATACACCAAACACTCCTACACATACGTATGTAGTCTTAAATTAAAACAATTAAACGTCCTTCCAGCCAGTTTTGTTGTGTACGGCCGATAACATCACATTTGCATTTGTGAACCCAATCATAGGAAAAGCAAAGATTGATCTATTTCGTTAATATTAGGTTATCCAAATTGATATTGTTGAGAGTGAAGCACAACTGGCAGTCCCAATACGATAAAAAAAAATCAACCAATTGCATTTGGAAATTTTGTTGAGTGTGCGTTACAATACATACTATGCAACCATTTTCAAATGTAACTGTTTGATTTCGTCAGCCCTTTTCCCATATTAAAATATGCGATGGAAACCACTGCCTCACTGCCTGTTGACTGATGTGCACAAGGCCACTGAGGAGAGCTTTATTAGGCAGTGCCCAAGACTCATCACTCTCCCTTTGACATATTGGGGGCTTACCTTGGTGTGGGGGTAGGGGCATTCAGTGAGCACTCAGTGAGATGTGAAACAGGCTATACAGTGCGTATGAGCCAAGTGAGGAACAGGTTAGCTTGTGTATGTGCAGCTCAGGGTGTAAGGTGACTCAGTCAGCGTTGAATGCTATAGGTCGACATACTGCAAAATGTAAGGGCACCATCACAAATCCATCACTTAACCCTTCATTTGCTCAGCTGATACACAGGTGAAAAATCTGACACCAAAGCAAGCAAACGTGCCGCCGTGCACTGACACGCTTGAGCAGCAGAACTGGCTCTGTGTTCTGACCTCATTGAAACCGAAGCACACATTTGCGACAGCAGCCGAGAGATAGAGAAGCATCCTAACAATTATAAAGCAGAAGCCAATTCTAACACAATCCATCCTTGTCAACAGTTGTTTCACGATTTTATGCCCCATTAAATATGGATTCACTTCCAACACCAATAAATCATTAACTCATTAATTCTGAAATACTATAGGAATTAACATGACGCTCCTGTCAATGGAAAATTAATTCAGAAAACTTCAGAAATTGCAGCGACAGTACCTTTTCTGCAGGGCAGCAACACATTTCTTAAGGAGGGATACTCATGTATACTGTCCATAGTAAATGCTTTTTTCTTTCTCTCGATCTCGTCTTTTTAGTTGTAAAGGAAAACCCACACATAATTGAAAAATATGGCTGACTTAACACAGCAAAGTGTTCACGTTGACCATAAATCTACAGTAATGGATTTCCACTTTCTTTTCCATTTTAAATTCCAAGTAACACTTAATCTTTTAGACCATTATGATTTTATTTATTTTTTTAAATGCAAAAGTGTTCATAAATGTTTAATTTATGAGTTCTAATAGTGCAAGTTTCCATCGTTTTCTTGCTCATAACAAATAAATTTTCCATATTTTGTTTTCTGACTGTTTGTCACATGCAACACATTGACAGGAACTGGGCTTTACAAATTTGCAGAAAACATTGTGGTCTGCATATTTTTTCTATGACTGGTAAAACACTGATAGAAAGCAAATTGAAATGACTACGACCTTGGAACTGAATATTTGCAAAGTTAGCTGATGTCAAGGATGATCAAACCTGGAACTCATCACAATTGGCATATAAGAAGCAATATTTATGTTCTGGTCTGTTGGACAGGCATCCAATAGAAATGTTCGACAGCTGACACCAGGCAAAGGGCTACTTAGAGGTGATTACATTTAAGAGTAGGAAACGTAAATTCAAACCGCAATGAGAGAGTTCAAAACACAGTGGAACCTTGTGTTTCAGGTGAGTCAGATAACTAAAAAAAATACCTCCAATGTACAAACACCATCTTAGCATGGAAAAGTGGAATGATCAGTTTCTAGCTTTGCTTATCTAGTATCAATGTATACTTGTATACATATTATCATTTTTTGTTTTAATATTAATTAGACATCACAGTAACTCTTAAAGTAAAATTCCAAGATGTTTTAAACACATAAAGAACAGCTGTAAGAAAAGATCACAGAATTTAGGAATTATGTTCTATTATGATTTCATCCGGTAGTTCAGCAAAATCTATCTATCTAATCCTTAACAAAGCCTTAGTTTTACCAACATTGCTTGAGCATAAATATTAGGAGAGTCAAAATGCAATACATTGATAAACACTACAGTGGGATAACTGGCCTTATATTATTCCCTCTTGCTCTCTCATACAATACTATAGGAACGGTCATCCGCACACACACAAGCACACGCGCACACACACAGTTGACCTTTACGGCAAAAAATTTATACATGAATAACACTAAAATCTGCAAATGACAAATCTGCATTTGGCCCTTTAGTATCCCCCGAGGTGCGTTTCAGAGAGCAAATATGGGAAGTTGGTTTTAATCTGCTGCCTTTGGCATGCAAACCGCAAACACACACACACTTAGACATACACAATCTACCATTTTTACAATAATGTCAGACAACTTCCAATCGATTTTTAATGAATTTTAAATTGTTTCTTTTGTTTGCTGTGCCCTGATTGAATAATTATTGAAATATTTCCACATACAATAAGAATATAATGTATTAAAAGGTGCAATATTGCACTGTCAAGTCTGACCAATTAAAAATGCTCAATTTTTTTTTCAGTTACCGTGATTATTATTTTTAAATGGTTTGATTGCCTCAAAACGCAACCACATTTCAAAATATGAGTACCCATATTTAATTTACAGAATGTATATTTCAAGTGAGTTCAGTGGCCATTACAGGGTTTACTTTCATTAACAGTGGGCTCCAACAACCTCATTTATGTGTGTACCATTCATTACTTTTGATACAAACATCACATAGGAGGAACACTATGCTACTGCGAGAATGGCCAGGCGATCGTGCTTTCACATTTATGGTCAGCACTACTTCCTGGGGTCCCAGCATTTGTTCAGGAGTATTTTTACTCTTGGCTTGGACAAGAATAGCAGCATTTGTTTAGGTCATCTATTTTCCAACTTCGTAAACGGAAGGATTGTGACGTTATTTCCATCTCCAAACTTTGGGGGGAAATGGAAGGCACACCATATATCCTTGTGTAGAAAAGTATTTCCTTCTTCTGTCAAAGTTCCCAGTAACCGCAAACAACTATTTACACACTGAAGCTTGCTCATCTCCAAATGGTTTTGCTGTGCTTTGTTAATGAGGAGCACTGTGCAAGACCCACATCCACAAGCGAGTCCACTAATAACCAGGTGTCTATCACAATTCAAAACTTGTTATAATGCCGAAAATTAACTACTGATTGCTACCAGAACATAATATATAACTACGGTTGTTTGGTGAACATTTCGGCTAGATAATATCTAGAGCTTTGAACGGACCGAATGACTGAAATGTGTAAAATATAGACTAACAGTGCCTATTATGCTCAAAATCAAAAGTTATTTTATTCTCCTCCATTGAATACCCATTCAAAGCATGTATTTTTATTGTCCTTCTTCAATCGCCCATTAATTAGAAGGCTATGTTCTTGCGCTGCACACAATGCCCCCGAAACAAGAAGCCTCCCCACTTCCAAACACATGTTCCTAAAACAGGCTTACATGGCTTATTTTTTAATTTAAATAAAATGTAGAAAAATTAAATTATGAGTATATGAAAACAAAAACAGTCGTAAAAAGCAGCTGAGTTGACTATCAACAAAGGTTAAATTGACACTAGACTTTCTGGCGTAAGAAGAGGACACGGTGGAGTTTGACCACCCAGGCGGTGATATGGTGAGCTTCTGATGAAGTGATAGGTCACTACGTGGCTAAGTGAGACTTCACAACGGACAAGTAGGCCTGACCTTAGGCCACGGTGGCATATGGGTGTGAAGGAGGTGTAGATGGCAAGGAGGGGTAAGCAGGGGGTGGCCAAGCTGTCCATGACGCCTCTCACGAGACTCCCAGCTGTCACAACAGACACTTACCAGCCCTCACACTAAACACCCACAAGGGAGGAAAGGCAACATCCTGCCTTTCAAACACAAGGAAGAAAAGGTGGAAGGATGGCCAAAAAAGAGGAGTAATCTCATTTTCCTGTTGCTGTGACGATGGTAAAACACTTGGATATGACCCACTCTTCAACTAAATACTCTACTCTTTCTCAGGCAAGGCGCCAGCCCTGCTAATTATAACTGCAAAAGGATGACCTACATGTTTATTTTAAGCCTGGACAAGACTTGTGAGAACCACTGAGAAGACAGTACTAAAGCCCTGAGCACAACAAAGAAGCCCTGCAGGTTCAAATTGAAGGTTCTTTCATTTGGATAATAATGAGCCCATCACACATACTCTCAACTTATATCACGCAAACACAATAACACCCGTTTTGATTTTCCAAATTAAAATTGTACCAAAAATGCACGTAAAATAAGACGAACTTGTGGAGAAGCACTATACAATTTCGTCATACGCTGCTGAGGGTATGATGACTACTAGGCTTTTTTGTCAGTCAATGATGACGACAATGCCTATGTCTGATTTTCATTTTTTTTTCATAAACATCTTGAAACGACTTAAGTAGATTTAAGTTTTTCTACATTTTCTTTCTTTCAATCAGAATGTTTTATCTCATTTGTTCATCAGAAAGCAAAATTCTTTGCAGCATTGTAAACAGTCAAATTAAACAGAAATCTTACCCGATTAACATAAGAACACTTTTATTTAGTGCTGGCAATGCTTTGCAATTCTTGTTCCCCTCACAAACAGTTCTTATTTTAACACACACCTCATAGCCAAGTTTATTGCATGCTGCTTCCAACATTCTAGCGACAAACAGACTGCCTTTCAATTTACTTTCCATTTGAGAGGTGATTGGCAGTGTGTCCCGGTACCATACGTATCACTTAACTGTGTCAAAACACAGCTGTAATGTAAACCTTGAGTACAGGCAAAGGTCCTGAGCTCATAAAGGAATGCACGAGCTGGGAATAGCATCCTTCATGTAAGTGAGGCCCCTGATAGAGCATATAGAATAGAAAAGCAGGGAGGGGATCTGTAACATGGCCAAACATTGACAGAGGGGTGAGCACCCTCTTCCACCACTTAGGGTATTTAAACACTACTGAAAGTAAATTTGAGTCAGTGAAGATGAAAAGAAGAAATGGCAAGGATGGCTTTAGTCCACTAATAAAAAGGTAAAGAGTCTTTGGTCTTACCATGGTGTGCCGTATATCCGGAATCCCTTAATGGTGACGTCCGAATCCTGTAGGTACACACAGTTTGTGAGGAGCGACTGGACATTGTCAAAGTCCTCTGGTTTGAGTTTGGAGACTGAAGGGAAACGGTAGTAATCCTGCTTGACTAATTCAGCCATGAAGTCCTTATCAAAGGTCAGCTCGTGGTTACCGGCGATTACCACCTTAAACTCATAAGGTAGGCCACCTGAGACAAACACAAATTAATTGGTGAGCTACAGCCCCAAATCTTAAGCGTAGTCCTGTATCACTAAGAAACTCTTCCCATTCTAGTTCAGTTATGTGATATGTTGTACAGGAATGTGCAAGTTTAAAAGGATAATTACCGAAATTTTCACACCCCCACTATTATAAGTCACACTTAAATGTAAGAAAAACGGTATATATGCCCCAATTGACTAACAAACTGCATGTGTCTATGTCTCTATTTACTTATGGTGTAAACAAAACATTTAAATTGGCCATGAATACATTTATTAACCAATTTAACATCAACACGCTGAGTTACATCTTTCATCTGCAGCGGCCTGTCACTTGAGGGAGCCGGACAACACAATTCCCATTTGTGTTATTTGAGGCAGCCTGAGATTTAAAAAATAATTAATTCTTCTGTGATGGAATTAAGCATCAGACAGATCCCGCGTGTTTGAAAATTTGTTCGGCACTAGCATAGGGTCCTTTTGTTGCAGCACAAAGTGGATCTCAATCTTTCTTAAATGTGACTCTCTATCCGTGGCTAATCTCCCTGCGACCCTTGTGAGGATAAGCGGTTCAGAAAACGGAAGAATGATTGAATATACCAGCATTC
This sequence comes from Stigmatopora nigra, assembly GCF_051989575.1. Lineage (NCBI taxonomy): Eukaryota > Metazoa > Chordata > Actinopteri > Syngnathiformes > Syngnathidae > Stigmatopora > Stigmatopora nigra. Next base: position 12,688,505 of record NC_135510.1, on the reverse strand, counting down.
ATTGAGATGAGAAGCTTCCCTTCATTGCCTACCTGTGTTTTAGTTCTGTGCACTTACATGCTGTTTCTGGTGTTTTAATATTGGATTGAATTAAAGAAGGAAATTTACAATAGTACACTTAACAGTTGAAATAAAATGTATTCCCTGTGAATAGGCTGTCTATCCCTGGTAGCTCTAACACACAGTCATAGAGGTTACAAGCACATTTAATAGTTCTGCTTGACCACAGTAGACCACTATCCATCTTAGCAGACACTGGGCGGCTGGCAACACGTGAACCTGAACTTTATAGTGATGAACATCTATTACTATTCTCATCTCCTCATCAGTCAACGTCTCCAGTGACCTTTTTGTGCTTCTCTGTCTTGGTGATTTGTCCCTGCTCCCTCTCGGCAGCACAAAACTAACTTACTACTTTATTCTAGCCGATTGAGCGCTCAACCAAAGGGTCTGGCCTTCATCACCCTTCTTTGCTCTTTCTGCAAGTTTCTTTTTGAGCAGTCCTCTCTTTTCTTCTACTATTCTTCATTTTTATGCATGCTCTCTAAATATATACAGATGTTATGCATGTGATTTACAAACAAGTTTGGTTTCTTGGCTTTTACATGTTGTAATTGTATACTTTTTGTTATTTCACTGTGAAGGCTTTTCATAAAAATTGGATGCACTTTTTTCGCAAAGTCTTTCAAAAGCCTCTCATGTATAGCCTTATTTTTTGTTATGTAGCAAAGTTAAAGATGGAAAAAAATAATGCAAATGTCATTTCCAAATATTTTTGCTGAAAAAGTGTTGACATGACTGACATGTATTTAAACGTGCACTAATGTTGACATATGTAAATATTTTTAAACATCATCTTTTGAGCTGTCTTATCCTCACACGGGTCACGGCTGTAATGAAGTCTATCCCAGCTAATAATGGGCAGAATACAGAGTAGTATACCCCTTATTGGTTGCCAACCAACCGCAAGGCGCACAGACACCATTTTCATTAATTACAGACTCAAAGCCACAACAATTTTCTTTTCATTAAAACCCTGCAGCTTGGATAACAAAGCCCCAATTTCTTTATTTTTTTGTAGAAAAACAACCTTCATGTTTTCTTGTAAACAAAACAAAAAAACACGTCATGATGAACACTTTTGAGTTCCCATAGATTATTTCCTTGGCTAGGAGTAGTCGTAAAAAAACTATGTAAATGTCCCATTTAAAGACAATTTTCTTCTTTAGTTTGGTCGGTGCGTGGTCAGTTGTGCTCTAAGGTTAAGTAAATCTTGCGCGATAGAATTTCCGTAAGACTATTTTCTTCTTTAGTTTGGTCGGTGCGTGGTCAGTTGTGCTCTAAGGTTAAGTAAATCTTGCAAGATAGAATTTCCGTAAAAACACACAAAAACAACAAATGTTTACGCAAATTAAAGAAATTACTGAAAACAATAGCATGACAAATTTAATCTGGCGAGTTGATCATTTTGAAATATTCAAAAACAAGCCAAAAATATCGGCTTAAAATTTGTGTGGGGAGTCGAACACAGACACAGTTCCTTACACACCTTGTGGTCAGTGAAAAAGGTCAAATGTTAACTGATCCAGGGTGTTAGGTCGCAAAGGTTAAACTAGACACTTAAGCACACCAGTTGTGAGGTCATGCAGGCGAGATGGCGGGTTCATTGTGTGGTCTGCCCTTGCTATGTGTGCGATGTGACTCGTGCTTGTACCACAACAGTGTTTCCATAGACATATATAGTAGACATAAAAACCTGTTAATGTAGGCAAACAATTAATGCAGTATATGGTTATGATTAAGAGTGTTGAAGCAACTTATTACCTAGCCAGTCGTTAAACTTCTTGACCTCAGAGGGCAGGCCAAGCTCCGTGAAGTCCCCCATATGCAGCAGCACATCACCATAAGGCATCTGAATGCCATCTGTACGTGAGTGTGTGTCTGACACGCACACAAATCTGGTGTGGCCGGCTGGCTTTGGAGTGTCATAGGGAATTGGATCCACCCTGAAAGAATAGAGAATTGAGAATGAGTGTTACTTTAAAAGTGCTTTGAAGATACCCTTCAAAATAATACATATATTATACAGATATATAGTTATCAATATATATAATAGTTGGATTGGTGTTTGGGCGTATTACATTGAATCAGATGTCTTTTAATTAGGATATTATTTACTAAGGATTCTTTACAGTCCTACTGCTCTACCATGGTTACACAATGCTCCTTAGCAAAAAAATGCCACTAGTAGAATTACTATAATTTTTCAGTACTACAACATTTGATGGAAATATTCTGTATGCAAGGTGGGTTGACAAGAAAAAAATAAGCCATCTGCAAAATAGGAGACATTAAAACAGTGAAATATGTGTCATTCGTAAAGGAAGAGAACCATCGTTGTGTTGATTGAAGCACAAAAGGAGGGCTGCCGCTGCTTTGTGGTAGGACGGCTAAAGTGCTGGTGCATTAATGTTCTTTCTATTCACTTTCAAAGAAAAAAAAACCACTTAGCCTGAAATGTGCATGGAAACTATGCTTTTTTTCAAAATGTTTGTTCAATGTGAAAATGTCATTTAAATAGGAGAACAAGTCTTATTTATCAAATAGAAAGAAAGTCACAGAATGTAATTGACATCTACAGTCTGCAGTCGTGCACCAGTCTGCCACAAGACCATTATTTCATTAGAATGGATGTCACTTAGTTGACAACATAAAGCATATAATCAACGCTGCAATCTTTGAACTGACAAACGCATGTGTGTGTGTGTGTACAGGCAGTTAACATGCATGCAAGAACAAAAATGACACGGCTATTGGCAAAAGAGACTGATGGAATCAAAAGGCTAGGGTAGACATGATTAGCAGAGATGGAAAACAAATACTGCTACACAAAAGAATTTTTGCAGAAAATAGGTGACAGTATTTGTAAGAGCTAATCAGAGATCCTGTTTGGTATGGTGCAGAATACAACACGATAAAGGGCTGCACAAATCGCATAGAAGCTGTTGTTCTATTTTTCAATCGTCTGCTAGGTCATAGCAGTCAAAAAGAAGGCAAACTGGCCACTTGTCTGGAGTAATTGTGCATTCTACAACAACAATCTCTGTTTGTGAGTTTATTGTATTTGATAGCTGTGACAGAATTATTAATAAAAAGAGAACTAACTTATGAATTTCCTTGCTTCCCAACATGTTTCTTCAATTTAAATGAGTATTAGTTGGTGATGGCATGCATTCTATGCTTAAAATGCACATGTTCTGCATTTGTTTGAGATCGGGTGACTGGAAACATACAGTAAAAGTGCATCCGTTGAAATAAGGTAAATACACTTCCTGTATCTGGTATTTTTTTTAATTATCGTGCTAGAGTTGTTTTCCCATCTCCCAATTTTCCTGCTTGAAAACTGTTAACCAAACATCTCAACCAATTCAAAGGAAACGAAAAAAAATATTGGATTGGTTTAATTTCTTGTACTGTATCAGTCCGTACTTGGAAGAGGGGAGCCTTTAGCTGTCTACAGTAGGATATTTAATTTGACTGAGAACACTTGGCTCCCTGGCCTTTAGAAAAATACACAAGCAAACAAGGTCATAGTTCGGCATGAGATCGCTCCTTAAAATGTGACATTAAACTGGCAGTAGATAAGGAGGTCAACATCTTTGTCACTCTCTGACTCACTGAGCTTGCTAAGAAGCCACATAGAACTATGATTGATTGCACTGTTTTTCCATGCACAAGTTCTGCCGATAACTCTCCAGCGTCTGTCTTCAGCCACTGGCTAGTGAACTGCTTGCGCACTAAACTACACACGTATTGTGCATTTCTTTTCAATCTACAATTTTGAAAAAAAGGTCATTGGGAAAAATATGTTAGTAGTAACTCATTCTGTTTATAGGAAAGTAAAGTTGTTTAAAGTACACAATTACACTGTCATAATATTCAATACTTAAGCATATCGGAGAGACGGAAATTGAGTAACGAAACCCTACACGGTTGAAGTGTTATTACTGGTAGGGAAACCTCAGTAACGACTAATATTTTTTAATTCTGCTCATTTGTTTGTATTTTATAAACATTCAAAAGGGTTTTGGTTTGAATGAAATGACTTTTGGTACTCCCAGCGTATGAATTATGGGTTTGATAACTGCTTATTTACTAGCCAAGATAGACAAATCATCTCAAAAGGCACCTGCCTATCAGAATATTTGCATACTTTCCATCTAAACCACTGTCATCCACAGTTTTTTGATTTGCCGCATATACCTGTGATTTTCACTCTAAGTCCTTTCATGCTAATGGTTTTATCCTGCTAATGAGTTTTTATCAATACGCCAAGCAGGCCTCTAATGCCAATGGGGTCAAAAGGGGGATTTTAAAATAGACTACTAGTCAACTAAAGATGACCCTTTCCAGTGTGATAAATAGGATCAAGTTGTACAATGACTTGATCTCGGAACATTACAGAGACAGAGCATCATGTACTTATAAAGTAGTTTTAACACAGGCAATTATACAATGCTGAATACTTTGCTACTTAAATGGTCAAAAGAAGAAACATCTTCACCTATTGTGGTGTCGGAAGTAACAATATTATATACGTAAAGAGAATTTAGCACTGGCTCCCTTTTACTAACAGGATGTGCCATCAAATTTGTGCTTTAATCAATGTGTACACAGATTTGACATATAAATCTGTGATCCATCAATATGTTTGTACTGGAATTTGTGCGCACTGATTATGAGAAGTGAAGTGCGAACAAATGGTAGTCACTGAATTCTGGCCAACCTGGGAGGGACATAGCCATTTAAGGCAATTATTATATAGTGGCATACTGCTTATTTATTTTAAATAATTGTAAGCTTCTGTCCTGTTAGGTCAAAAAATCAATTGTACATTTTGGAGTGAGAGATGGATAAGGATGCGAAAGTCAATCAGGACATCTGGTCAATGCACAATTGCTCTTAGTAAATGTGAGATTGGTTTGGTTAATTAAAGAAAAGAACAAGTAAAGAATGCGTACAGAAAAGCACAATAACAATTATTATCCATTTAATGTATGTTACTCTTTTACTGACATTGCATTTTTGATGTCACTTTGTAAAAATATCAAATAACATTGCCAATTTCCTGGTTCCACAACCTCAGCATCAGTGCCCCATCCCCATTCAATTGACTCGGCCCCAAACATGCCACTCACTCAACCTCAGTGCAAAAGCATTTCTCAGGGAGAAGCACAGAGCGCGCCTTTCTTATCTTGTGCGTTTCAGCTGTCTGAGCTAATTCAATAAACTTCAGAAGAACAAAATGAACACAAGAATAAAGGATGGGGGGATGGCAACTGGAGGTGGGTATGCACAAGCAAAGTGGAAGCAGCAAAGGTGACACACAAGTACAATCAAAACAGAAACCCCCAAAAGAGTTCGGTGCAAAATTCACAAGCATGAAGTAGCTATGAGTCAATTAAAAAGATAACAATAACACACAAGGAAACTGCAAAAATCTTCTAATGATTTAAAGAGGATATGATAGAGCACTGCCTTGAGGCCCCTTTTCTATTCTTCATTTGTTCAGCCAGCATGAGTTGTCTTCATGCCTCTTGTTATTCCTGCCGTTATGGACAAGTGTAGCACACAAAGCGCCCCATGTTGGGAAATCGGCACTGGGAAAACCTTCCGGCACTACGTTGGGAAATAAATTGCTCCTGCTAATACCCCATTCATTATGGCACAGGCCTTAATTGTGCTACTGACAGTCTGCATAGCTGCAGGGCTGATGGGAGGAATATTCTAAAGACAAGCATGACGTGAATGCCATGGCTATACACCTTGTGTATATATAGATATGGACTAGCATGAAAATGTTGTACGCATTGTCAAATCTATGTACATATATTGATCACAAAATAAGTAAAAATTACCATGGTAAAATTAGTCATGCAGTTTTTGCTCATAAACACCAATGTGTGCTGATATATATTCAGTAGGTGGGACACAAAACTGGCATTATGATGAACTGGGAGCTCTATCTGATGATTAATAAAATAAATCAAAAGATTTGCCTGGATTAACATAGGACAATATGTAACTAAGCACAGGGTGCATTCTATACGTGATTGTGGGGAACCGGGCGATATAAAGAGCCCCAATGAAATTTAGTATCGAAGACAATTTAATTTCGTGCGCAGCATTTTCTATACTACGGGCATCTTTGTTTACATAACACTTTTTGGATGTTGAAGCGGGTCAAGTGATGGTGGTGTTAATCACTTCTTCAGTTACAAAAGTTCCTTCCCACTTATACAAACAGCAAATCCTATACAAAGCAATGATCTATAAAAGTTTGACTTGATCTACCCATTGTTTTACCGAATATTAATTACCATTATAGAATTAGAGATTTAGAAACAACTTGTTTTTGGGAGCATATTAACATCACATGCCAGTTATATTGCTTGTCTGTAATAGAGCCCACAGCGTTATAGTATAAATGTCCTTTGTTCTGGTTGATAAAATAGATAAGTTAGAATACTACTAAGTTTTGTTAGCGCATCAACAGCTTTGTGTGTGTATTACTATCTAATAAAATGCTGTATGTGGCAACAAAGCATGGCCAACTAGATTCATGTTTTCAAATATTGGGACATTGACACATTCTTCCTCATCTATACATTATCACTGTTAACTCAGTCGAGAGTATTTGCATCCAAATCAGATGAATCGGGTATTAATTACACTTGTCTCTGTTGGTGCCACCAACTTTTGAAGTTTTACTTTATAATACTTGCACACAACCTACACACGTCTGGAATGCATGAACATCATCAAATACTGGATTTGATCGCCGGTGAAGTTCTGCCAGACCTCTATGTATTTTGAAAATATATTCAGTTGCTGTTCCTTTGGATGATTTTCCTTCTGTGGTATATTCAGTAAGTGAATGTTCAATTGGATTCGCTTCAGGTGATTTACTTGGGAATAGAATAACATTCCACTTCTTTCTTTTCTCTCTCGCTCTGTCTGTATGTCTATGTACACAGTACATACATACATACACTAGGAATGATTGCAGTGGTGAGGTAATAAATATGGCAGTTTTAGTATAGTATATATTTCTTATCAGAGGCAGCCATGCAGCGTAGGAGGGTATTTCCTTTGGAAAAAATATATCAGGTAATTGTTCAACCAAAAAACCCAATTCTTTGCAGCCCTTTTAGACGTTATAAATGGGCGTGGAGTCAAGGTAACATAATCTATTCATTGTAAATGTGTGGAATGTGAATACAGTAGTGCAAGCTGATGTCATAGTACTGTGTAATTCTTTTGCAGATCGGGTAAAATGAACAAAGTAGATGTCATGGTCAACTGTTAGAGAAATGTTAGCTGCAGTAGATCAAACCATTGCCAATAATGCACAACCTCGATGATATTAGTAGTTAGAGTTAGGAAGTAATCTAGTCTTGGAGTATGGTAAACCAAATGTGCTAGGATGTTGGTTGATGTGCAAATATTTTAACAAGCTAACCAATCTAAATAAGGTTGCGTTGGTATTGTGATAATGTGACAATGAGGCGGGGAAAGGTTAATTGAATCAATGTGTTGGATCAATGCATGTACAATGTATGCTATGGTGATTACTTTGTCTAAAAGACCAAAACTTGTTGTCTTCTGATCGCTTGAAAGGAAACCATTTTGCATTCTTTGTCTTTTTTACATGGTTGATATTACTTGTATGTAATCATAAACCAAGTGAGATATCCTCCATTAGTTTAACAATCACATATAAAACATATCAGAAAATAAAACTCAGGACCAAGCCAAGACCACACTGACTTGCCATTGTTATACTTTCATATAAAGGTATATTTGCACGATATTAACATGGACAGTACATTTTGCCCTGAAGTTGCACTGAATATCATCGTGAATTAAAATGAAAATGCAATATCTACCAGGAAAATTGCAACTGTTTACTCTAACACCAGTTAGCCTTAGTAAAATTTAAGGCAAACCTTTGTCCTATGGGTGTCATAGTTTTGCTTTAAGGCTTGTACGATTGGAGATCTAATTTCTTTCTTTTTTTGTGTTCGTTTGTATTTTAGGCTTGCAGTCTGGCCCACATTCTACTAAAATTGGATTGGAAGCCATTATTGTCCCAACTGGAAGCATATGTTCCAAGTTGTTGAGCATTTCATTTCACAAGACGATGGCGAGGGGGCTGAAGCAAGAAGAAAACACACACTCACACATCGGTTCTGCACAGAAAAATAAACCAGACCTGCACTCGGTCTGTCGCTCACTTCCAGGCACAGACAGACGTCCAATGATGACTGAAATGACCGTGGACTTCAGGGTCACATTACAGAGCATTAGTGCTGCTGCCACTGTGACATGCGTGTTTTTGTGTTTTTCATAGAGTGATACTTTTTGCATTGCAAAAAAGGCCCTGCTGTACTCCATCACAAAATCTAAATAGTCCCTCTAGGAAAGGAGTGGGGGGCAGAAGGAGAGATTGTATTTCAAAAGAGAAGAAACTGTCTCGCATGGGTTTTTGTTTTCCCTCCTTTTTTTCTTTTATTCATAAATACTTTGGAGGTACCTAGAGAGGAACTTAGAGCGAGTTGGATCATTATGGCGCATATATGAATGTGCTTTTACTTTTCTAGTGCAGAGTGTGTATTCTATAAGCATTTAAATACAGAGGGGGATGGGCTCATCGTGTGTGCCTGTGATCATGGGGTTCCCAGTCTGAGTTTTAGAATGACAGCATAAAACACTGCTGCCTCTGTGAAAGCCAGGAAACAGTCTAATGCATTTATCCAAACGCGTATCTCGAGAGAGGCCCCCACGCCTTATCCCATCCCCTCCTAACAGGATCCTCTACTTTCACCTGATTGCAGCAAAGAAACAGGAATACATTTTTAAAATAAACTAAAATAAAAACATAATATTTACAATGTCAAAGCAGTAAAATACAGACAACGAATAATAGCGATCTTATTTGTTGGCGCTAGTCTAGCTCATGAAATCTTAAATGTAGAGTGACATGAGTGACAGTTTTCATCAAAGTACATTAGTGATTGAAATAGTAAACTATATCAACAGTCAATGTATCAATATCAATTAAATATAATGAGATTTTGTGATTTGATAACAATCATAAGGAAAGATTTAACAGGCTTTACTCAGCTTAACAAATAGGATAATTTGACGAGGAATATTAATATCTCAAATCATTGTCAGTAAATTTTAGTAGGTTAAATTGAGAAATCAGACAATTTAACTGACTTCTATTAAGGTGGACAAAGTCGCTTGTATGACTATTTATTTTATTTTAAAAGTGATCTACAAATTTAAAGTACAACTGTTAATGTGAGCGTGTTTGCTTTGGCCGTTGAAATGCCAGGTGTTTTAGGGGACAATTTTGCATAGACAAATTGGCATTTCACAGGTAAGTCAATCATTGGAAATATTTGCATGACCACACTGTTTTAATTCAGTTCGAATTAGTGAAATGTAGAACACTTACAGTACATTTTTCCTCCACCTACACAGAAAACATTCACACATATGCCATACCATTTTCCTTGCATCTTGTCAAACCTATTGAAACGCATAGTGCATTGGTGCAATAGTCCCATTAAAAAGCTCCAATGAAACACACCACGACACCGAAAAGAAACTGCGACGAAACCTGTCAGTTTGAATCAGAGAGGTATGAAACTAAACTTTAGCAGGAAATAAATTGTCTGAGCAGGCTAAGACATCCCACCAGAATGTGCCCTGTGCTGCCCAGCACGGTTACCCTTAATTCAAATTGAGGTGTTTGGCCTGATTTATTGCCCCTTACGTCAACCATTAAAACGGAGTGACATAACACAAACTGCTAGGTGACCTTGTCTCCTTTTCCACATTGGAGGGACCAACACTTGCTGTGCCGGAGCCCTTTTCAGAGTTCACAGGAATTCCAAACAACACGATGGGAGCAATATGTGAACAGTCCCAAGTTTGGAATATCTCGATATTTTTTTAACTTGCCCACTTCAGTGTATCACATTTTGTCCACTTTCAAGTTGTATGGTATCTAGATGAAGTCACTCAAAAAAGATTGTACGATACAAATAATTTGCTAAACAATATGAAAATGAACCAACAATGGATTGAAGTGCATTGAGACAAAATATGAAGATTTGAGTAAGACCATTATATCAAGAAAAACAGAATTTAGATTAAGGCAGCAATTTGCAACATTTTCTTCAAGCAACATTCGATAATTTTAACAAGCAACATTTAGTTCAATTGTGACTGAGTGCAAATTCTCCATGCTGCTTAAATAAGAAAGACTATAGTTTGTTGTTGTTGTAAAATTTTAAGCAGTTGTCACAGTTACAAAAACTACTGCATTAGAAGGTTTTGGTTTTCCAAAATATTAACTTGATTAAAACTAGTGTATCTTTAAGTGTTAAGTGTTTTTTTTTCTTCAATATTATGCAAGAAACACTTCTAATAAGTTTTGTTTTCAGGCATGTGTACTTACATGTGGACGTGTGGAGGTTGGAAGCGGCTCTGGTTGATATTGTAGTGTGTGAAGGCCTGCGTTGGGTTGGAGCTGTACTCATCCACTGTGATGGTCACTTTGCCATGAGCCATCCTTCCAACGTGAGGACATGAGATGCCGTTTGTTCACCGGGATTCAGCAGCGATGCGTGCAGCGGACATCCTTTGGAGTGGCTCAGAAAAAAGCCTAGGAAGTCACCCACTGCAGCTGTGACAGCAAACACCGACCCAACACTTTTGCCGGCTGCATGAAAAGGAAAAAAAGATTTTAGAGGTTTGTAACAGGCAAAGGAGAAAAATGAACAAAAGGTAAATACAAACTATTATTTTTTGTACTAATTATAATAAGTCAAATATACCTGCATATAAAGTATTTAACTATAAATGTTTAAACACAATTCATAATCATTTCTAAATGCACGACAAAATACACTTTCGATAAAGAACAAAGTAAAGTAATAAGCAAAAGACTACAATTCATGACTAGTCATCTGCCTGTAATTGCTTTGCTTTTAAAGAAAATGGATTGGGATGAGCACACAATATCTTCCGGTACTAGTCTGTTGACATTTAATAAAACATAAAGCTGGTATAGCAGTTGCAAAACATGACATTAAAATGTCATAATAAAAAGAAGAAGAAAAAAGAAATGCATACCGTTGTGATTTTGACAATATACCCCTGCCCCAAAAATTTCCCTATTGCTTTCCCTTCCTTCTAAAATTGTCCTGTTGCACTAAATCCCATGTGGGCACCTCTAAAATATTCTTGCATAACTGTAACTGCTTTTAAAGAAGCCAGAAATCAATTATTAACGTCTTTAACGAAAAAGCAGCTAAAAGAAGTGTGGCCATGCATCTCCAGAAGTCACTCACCGCGGTAGTGTCTGCTTGGACCCTGAGCTTCCCTCCTGTCTGACCTCCCTGACTGGTCGTAAAGTGTCCACTGGAGTGAAGGATTTGACACGTGTTTTATACGACGGCCCCTGATGCATACACAACAGTATTAGAGGGGTTGGGGAAAAATATAAAAAGTAGACTGCCCTCAATTTATAGTCTGTCTATTTTGGGGGAGAAATCAACTGCTCTTTGGCTGATTTAATAGTTCCATGGATTTACTATATTAAATCGAAATGCATATTAATTGTAACATCAACAATCCATGCATAGCAATTAACATAACTAATTCCAGGTTATCTGAAAATGTATCTTACCATTATATTTAACTACAACTGCCAAATAGAGCAAGGATCAATATTTCAATGTGTATTTTTTTTTCATTGGCCAATTTCATGCAAGGTTTCCCACTTACAAATCAAGTATAAATGTTCAAAATCATATGCAAAACATTTTTTTTCCTACAGTTGCACTACTATTTAAAAACAAACCCTTTTAAAAAGTTGCACCTTGTCTCTTTTGCAAAGAAGCTCTAATAACAATATAGCAAATGCAACAAATCTCTTTGAATGATTCCAATTGATAAAAAAAAAAACAAGATGCAATAGCTGACACTTTTCAATTCTTGCAATCCTCTACCTCAAAAACAAATACCCATTTTTTTTGGAAAAGACAAACCAAACAACAGTAGTTGAAACAGTCTATGCATCAACACAGACGCGTGCACGCGCGTGTGCGCGTGCACACTGTACGTATGCGCGCTTAGCTCCTGAAACTATCTCCACATTATGGCTACAGTACAGTAGCAACGACTAGCCCTCTAGCCTAGCGTGCTAAACCTTCCCCGACAGTTCCTTTTTTTCCTAATCTGATTTCTCTTGCCTCGCAGCTCTTCATTCGAACCGATCGTCCGTGACGCCGGTACGCAGACATTTGGTGTCCGTGTAGTGTGCACCGCAAACCGCATTGGCTTCAACTTTCCGCTTGGAAAGCACCCCGGTAAAGCAAAAAAAATATATACTAAAAAAAAGGAGGTGACGGCGAATAAATTGACCCCGTTGGTCAAGCATGCTGGCGATGTGTGTGCTATGTGAGGCTAAACACTAGCGCCCGAGAGACAAACTGAAAGATACGTTTAGTCCTGAACTCTGGTCCCGGGTCTCCTAAAAAAAATCCCCCGAAGGTGGTCGGTGTCAAGACAGCCCCTCAGCTAACCTCTTGTTTCCTCCACGGAAATGACAAACCACCTTAAAACGATGGCTTTGTAAGGCTATCAGCAAACGTTGTCCTTCTCTCCCCTTTTCTACCCTCTTTAGTTGCTTTTATATTTGAGAGGAAAGGATCCTATACCTTCGTCTTGGTTTTTTTTCTGTTTTTTTTTTTTTGTTTGAGTCAAAGGCGAAGGAAGAGCGTCGGGTCGGGGTCGCCCTCTACGCGGTGGAGAGGCAAGGGTCCATGCGGCAGAAGAGTGGAGATCAGGCGGGGAAGAGCGCGGCGGTGGTCCGGGCAGGCGGAGGTATGGTGCAGGTAGGGCAGAACCTTCGACCCGGTGGGACCTCGGCTGGCTTCTGTGCAAAGATCCAGACAAGGAGAGCGAGGGGGGAGGCGGACGAGAGACGCTGACAGACAGGCGGGAGTGGGGGAGAGAGGGAGAGAGAGAGAGAGAAAGAGAGAGAAAAAAAGCCTCCCACCGACGTCGCAGAGTGTAGTGATTCGGAGTTGCCACTGGGGTCAGAGAGCAGGAGCGAGCACAACCTCCAGCCACCTCCCGTGCGCGCGCCCTTACCGGCGGGCACACGCGCGGAGTTGCGCCGGTGGAAGGGAGGGAGGATGGAAAGCATGAGGGTAGGAGAGAGAGCAAGTCATTGCGTTAAGTGCTGCTTTAACATGGGGTTGGGAAAAATAGATGATTGGTAGGCAGGTAGAAAGGAGGTAAATAGATGGACAGGTTGTCAAGGAATGGGTAGGTTGGAAGCAGGTGGGTGGGTAGAGAGGTTGGTAAGGAATGGGTAGGAAGCAGGTAGATAGATAGACAGGTTGGCATTGAAGGGGTAAGTAGGAAGCAGGTGAATAGGTAGAGAGGTTGTCAAGGAATGGGTAGGAAGCAGGTAGATAGACAGGTTGCATGGAAGGGTTAGGTAGGAAGCAGGTGAATAGGTAGGTTGTCAAGGAATGGGTAGAAAGCAGGTAGATGGATAGACAGGTTGGCAAGGAAGAGGGAGAGAGGAAGTAGGTAGGTATGTAAACGGGTTGGGAATGAATAGGTTGGTAGGAAGCAGGCAAGTAGGTAGACAGGTAGGAAGCAGGTAGACTGGGAAGCAGGTAGGAAACAGGTAGACAGGTAAGCAAGTATAATAACATTTGTGCATGGGCGTTTTTATACGTTTTTTCCAGGTCTCTTTTCGGCATACTATGTATGCATAAATCTTTTCATATATTATATGTATTTTCTTTTGGTAGATGGTGGCTCTTAACCTTTCAGACCATGTAGAAATGATTTGATGTATTATAGGGATGGTGATTACGTGGCTCTCGAGTCGCATGTGGCTCCCAGCCAAGAGTCACATTAGGCTCCTTCTCTGCTTCTTATTTTGTATATACTGTGATTCTTTGCCCCGTTTCAGTTTTCTTCTTATTTTTCTCTTTTAAAACACACTAAATTCATCAGGGTCAGTTAAAACAAAGAATATATTATTTTTCAAAAAAATTTGGCAGATTGTATTTTTCATGCTGCTTCTAATGTAAGGGACCGCCAATCATCTCTGTGTGATGTGGCTCTTTGACCCTCATAGTTTAAAATTTTTGCTCTTTGTGTCTAACTTGTTTGCCAACCTTGAATGATCCTCCGAATCTTCAATATGATTGTCAAAGTTTGCCAAATCAATCATTAAAACACAAAATATTTGTGAACATAATGCAATTAATTCACATTATATGTTTGATTTTTCTACTTTTACCCCAGATATTAATTCATTCTCCGTATCTTGTATCCTCACAAGGGTTGCGGGGGTAGCCAGAGTCTATCCCAGCGAACTTCAGGCGAAAGCCTTACGACACCTTAGACTGGTCGCCAGTCAGCCATCGGGCACAGAGAGATATACAACCATCAAGCAGGAATCAATCCCACACTTGCCTCCACCGAAGTCAGGTGAGTGAACCCCTATACTATCAGTTGGCTACTCCTAACAACAAAAAAAGCTATTACATTATAACAAATGTTAAAAATCTAAATTCATGAGAAATCAGCAAGGTCACAAAATGCTACATTGATACATTTGTCAAAATATTGGACAGTGAGAGACAGTACCTTCCCTTGAGAGCCAATATGGACGTGTCAGATTTCTTCATGAGATCACAGAAAGTGAATGTAGGAAAATTCTGCCATGGCATAGAAGGTGTTATCAGATCTACGATTAGAAGAGAACATGGCTCCATTGGGTTTACAAGTAAACAGTACTAATGAGCACCTGTGGGAGTCCTTCGCACAATAGGAAATGGGCCAACTCTTTGTCTACAATGGGAGAACAATGCCACTAGAATTGGGCTAAAAACAGCAAGGTGTTCCGGGAGTTTAAATGGTTAATTATTTGTTCATTCCATTATGTATTGATTCCTAGAGATCTGTCTTCCATTTATTTGTTTAAATGTATTTTGGCCAGTTCATTGTTTGTCAATAACTGTTTTTATGTTCAAACATGTTTTAAATCTCACATATTTTAAGATTGTAATGTGTCAGATGTATTTTTTAATTGACTCTGAACACCATTTGGTAAAAATTAGGATTGTTATGCTTGACATGAAAATTGCAGTTATGCGTTAAAATGAATGATGTTTTCCCCTTTTTTTTCTATTTTCATCCGGGGGCAGTTTAATTGAATAGCTCGTCACCACAGAGTTCAACAGAGATTCAAATCAGTAAGGAAAAAAAAAATTAATTTATCCGTGTTGAGGCTATATTATTTTTTTTCGAATACACTGATGGGATTTTTTTTTGAAAAGAGGCTGCATAGGCCATTCCATAATGGACTCATCTTAGGGTTCTGCCACATTTACATGTCTGCTAGTTCAAGCAGAACTGCGTTTTTTTTTTCTTTTCGTAAATCTACTGACAAGCTTCAATTTCCCAGACCCATCTGCACACTCGACACCGCCACAACGGACCTGCTAGTCATTTCCATTTGACTTTTCTCTTATCTACACAGACACAAAAAAAGGCATTTCCATCAACTAGCCAGCGGGTGTTAATGTGAAAATGGCTTTCAGATTTTATGTAGCGAGGCTGCATTTAAACATTTGACCAGTTTTCTCCACCCCTTGCATACAGAGAAGTGATGATGATAAGGTGACCAAATGTCACATAGGAAATAGCTTCTGCCATGAATGTTTTATTCCAACCCATGTCGCTTTGATCACAAAATAAATGTAATGCCTAGTCTTAGGGAAATAGTATGATATGTATTTTACGACCTTTAAAAAAAAAAAAGTAAATTGGCTTTACATCCAGATCAGGTTAAATGAAATACACATTTAGTAGGAGTGAGAAATGAAAGGGTGAACATTTTCTTCAGGTGATATTCACTTAACCATCTCTATGCTATTTAATAGAATGGAGACTCACATATTTATGTCTATCTATGGAACTGTTGGAATGAATATGAAGTGTATAGATGAATAGAAATTGAGGAATCTCTCTCACTCTCTTTCTCTTTTTCTGTTTCTCTCTCTCACTCTCTCTCCCCAGCCACGGACAGGCAGGACTTTGGGATTTTAAATGTTAATGTCATTCAGATTTATGGGAGGCAGGAAGATTGCCATTAAGGGTATGCAGGGCTGTTACTGTTTATTTCTTTGTGAAGCACACAGGTTAAAATGTTTGCCTCTGAGCCTTTTAGCACTCTAAAGACCAAACCGCCGCTGGGACCTGGCATGGGTTAAGAAATGAGCTGAAAATTCAATAGTCAATTCTCCATGTAATGGCCAAAGCGAGGAAAAAATAACTGTGCTTAGAAGAAGTTAATTTTATTAGCACACAAAGTGCTTTCCTCCAGTGAAGCCCAAGGAGAAGAAAGGAGTGTTTGAAGGGAAAAAAGAAACAGAGAAAGAGAGCCCACTGATAGCCAGGAGTATAACTTCTATTCTCCCACTGTGTTGTGATAGACAGACTAATATGCAGGCTCACTTTCTATGCCAAAGGCTAGACCAAGGCTCACAAGAAACAAGCTTCTCTCTTATAAGTTTTCTTCCCTGTTATGCTTTCCAACCTTTTTTAACTGGACCAGTGTGAAAAATACTACAATATATCCACTTTATTACCCCAGAGATGGAGGTTTTACCCAAACATTACAAACAATCTGGCTGGCCTTGCTCCTTCTCTCTTTGTGTATCTGTACGAAACAATCAATAGTGTATAAATTAGAAGCCTGGCTGTTTTCTATGTGAAGCAACTGTGTATTAAATCACACCAATTGATTCGCTGAAGTTCACAGGAGGATAACACTGTATTGCAGTGAGACCTTAGCAATTCCGTTGTACTCTCCTCCTTATTTCTGGGGACTTTCTCCCCAACTGTAAGCTGTCTCGGGCCTGTTATACCCTCATATGGTTAATTCATAGAAGGCATGCGGCTGCACACTTTTAGGCCGCACAGATATTCCTACTTTCTTATGTTATGAGGGCCGCTTTTCCCTGTAAAATGTCGCTTGGATCCCATGCTTACACATTTAAGTTCCTGTCCCAATGCCCAATGTGGGTTTCTCCAGCTAATCTGGTTTACTCCCAGAATGTGACTGTGAATGTGTGTCCCTTCAGTCCGTCTTTGTATGTTTCCTGTGACTGACTCAATCAGCATAAATGGTGTGGAAAATGATTGAGTCTCTATCCATTCTAAATTATGCAATTCTCATTGTGGAACTTAACATTTCCAAAAGGTTGGGTGTTATTTTCAGGTTTAGTTTGTATTTTTTGTGGCGACTGGGTTTTCTGTGTGTGTGCTTATGTTGATCCAACAGGGGGTTGAGAGCAAAGACAAGGAAAAACAAAGGCACAAAAGCATGTCAGCAGGTCAGCTGGCAGCGTGGCATGGAGTTAACTTCCAAACACTGAAACACACTCAGGAAACAGAGTGACAGAAAGAGGGCAATGACACTGGGTGAAAAGAAATGAACTGGAGTGAGAGAAGGAAGACAGCAGTGAGAGACATTTAGTAGAATGGATTCACTTCACTGAAACAAAAGTCAACTGGAAAAAAATCTGTACTTTGTTAAACTATTTACTATATTATCAGGGATGGATTTGAGCATCCTGGCACTCTATAATATCTACCTCACATGGGGAATTGTTTCTTCATGGCTCAACTTGCTGGTGTGAAGATTGCATATTCGCGTGTCCATATTTCAGTGTGCATTTGGTAGTAGGGTTTCTGTGTCCTTAGTAATTGAGTTGTAAACAATATAGAATAGGGGTGCTATATCCCAAAATTTTGTCTGAAAGTACATATAACCAGTGTAAATATGGACAGATAGATGAATACTACAGTTTCTCAATCACATGCATATGCCTTTCCAGACTTCTCAAATAAAAATAGAAAAAACATTATGGAATGAAGATAACAAGAAAAGAATGCTGCACGCCATACTGAGAAACACAACAATTTAGTTTGTTTGGAAATATGCAAAAGCTCTTGATCAATTCAACCCATGCCAAAATAAACTAGAAACTAGTTCCAGACTCAATTAAATTCAGATGGTTTTGGCACCCATAACATCAGGTGTGATACAACAATCAGCATGCATCCCAGAAATTCTCGACCAGGTCCGATATGAGTCAGGTTACCAATATCTTCCACCAGCAGAGTAGATAGCGTCGACTAAAATTTAGCTGTTGGGGATTATATAGGAAATTGAAGTGGATTCTCATGTAGAACGAGAAGAGCGATGGACATACAAAGTTATTGAGATTGCAAGAGTACAACATGCAAGTGTGCGATGTTTGATGATGTGGGGTTAAGCTCATAAAAGAGGTGAGGCCACAATGATGTAGGAATCAGAGACAATACTGCTCAAAAGAAGACAAGCAGACAAATAAAGATGTTGACGTTCTCTCTTTGAGTGACCAGATTGAATGAAATCAAAATTGATTTCATCAGAGAAACAGTAAAGGCAAGATGTTTTTGGAGCTAAAGCTAGAAAGAGCAGACTTCTATGGGATCATGACTAAATTGGCATAAAGGTGTTGAGTGTGGAGCTACCAGTGAAGAGACAGAGAAGAACAACAAAACATCAGGTGCACAGATGTTGTCATGGAAGACATGAGAGCAGTAAATTTGATAAAGAAAATGCAGTACATTGGCTGACGTGAAAATTATGACACACTGTAGCGACACCCAAAGTGTCAAGGAGAAGTTTGGCTTCAATTAGTACGTCAGTTTATCTTTTCCCTAAAAATATTTGCAATCAAATGCCAATTATGAATGGCGTTCTCCTATTTACATGGTCAAAATCACTAATGTGAAATAGGTTATCATAACCATAGTTATCTTCATGCCCTGCAAAATACCATGGAAAGCTGCAACAACAATTTAGGAGGAAATACTTTGCATCGTGAACCTCAACTCTCTATGCGGGGTGCGTTTGTTTGTCTCTGTCCCATCACCATACTGGGTAGATAGCTAGATAGTTAGAATACATCCATTACTTCTTAGAGTGTATAGATAAATGTGTGTGCGAGGATGTTGGGAAGCACTACCATCTAGGATGTTTTGTTATTGTGTTTCCAGCTGTGAAAGTTGATGGGTTTTTCCAAAGAGAACGTGCAAAATGATCCTGGCAAGTGATTTGCGAGTGTGTGTCTGTATTTGTATCTGTGTGTAAAACCGAAGCCGAATCGGCTGTTGTGGTCTGACATTGTTTTTCTGTTGGGTGTGTGTCACGAGAGTGCTGGAACAGCCGAGGGAGGAAGTGTTTCAAATTGAAAGCCCAGGCAACACGACCTCATGCTGTGGCTCTTGTTTTACCTTGAACCTGCCTTCGAACTCATTTCATTTTAGTAGTGTGAATCGTTTTAATACCTTCCAATTTACCCCACATTATTACCTCTCTGGCACTTAGAAAGCTGGGGATTTATTTTTCATTGAATAGAGAGTAATGCAAATTGCCACCATGGACAAAGGAGGCAGAGTGAAAGATCATGATATTTTTTTCCATGGTATGTTTTAATTTTGAGGGTGTTTCGTTGTAATCATATTGATTGCCAGTAGAGACAGATTAGAAATATAACATGCAGAGAGGAAGGGTCTGAAAACCTATTTTGGAATGTTAAGCATTTTCTTGTCATTAAATATTCATGTTCATCCTCTATACACACTAATCAAAGTTAAAGTTTGGTGGGGAAAACATTTCTGTTAAAAATTTATCGGTCACAGCTTGTGTTCCTTTGCTTCAATGGGACTTTCATCAGGGTGAGATTTGTTGAAATGTGCCAGTAGTGTCATCACATGGAAAGAAACTAACAATTTTCAAAACATTCAGATTATTCAAATTAGCACGTTGGCCTCGCAGTTCTGGGATTGAGGCTTTGATCCCAAGTCGGTCCTCACTGTGTGGACTTTGCATGTACCCCCCGGGCTTGCATGGTTTTCTCCGAGTACTCTGGTTTCCTCCCACATCCCAGGCTGGTCGAACACTCTAAATTGCCCCTCAGTATGAGTGTAAGCATGAATGGTGGCCCGTCTCTTTGTCCCCTGCGATTGGGTGCCGACCCGATTCAGGGTGTCCCCTGCGATTGGGTGCCGACCCGATTCAGGGTGTCCCCTGCAATGGTGCCCATAGTTGGCTATGGCAGCTCCAGAACCCATGCAATCCTTTTGAGGTTAAGAAGTAGTGAAAATGAATGAATGTTATCATCATCACTTATTTTCCGAACCATAGATGACACTCATTAAGATTTCTTTGTTATGCAGAAATTAGGTTTCTGAGCTCAAAGCTTGAATGTGTCTTCATGGAGGACTTTTGTTCAGAGAACAGACTTCCCCGGCCGGCTTTTTTTATTTTGATATCAAACACAATAAATGGTATTGTGCACTGTGAATGTAGCTACCTAAAATATAAATGTAAGTTTTGTGGCTGTGAAGGACTGGATGGAGTATTTTTTTTTTGGGGGGGGGGGGGGGGGATTCAGTGGGCGTGAAATCCTCAATTAGCAAATAATTAGCAAATGTCAGTGTACAAAAAGCATCCGTAGAGGCGTCTCTTCGGAGAACAAGACCTAAATGAAACAGGTTTCTGCATCGTTGAAATGGGGTTAAAAATAGCACAATGAACTCATCCTCTTGACCCCTTGTATGTTTAGCGCCTTCTTTGACCCTTACGATGCTCTGTTTGCTCCATTTACAACACACAAAAAAATAATATTTAAAAAAATACAAAAACTGTCATCCAAAAAATTTATTTATTGGCTGCCTTGGAACAATCTAGGCACAACTGTAAAAGAAGTTTTCCTGCATTTCTTTTTGTCAATCTTATGAACATCGATCGTTAGCAAACAAATTAAATTGTCAGCTCCATGGAAAGGGTGAGCGTTTCATAGGAACATAACTGTCAGGATACTCCCTGACAAACAGGAGAGCCTGTCGAGGTACTCCGAGAGGAGAGCCCGCCTGCCTTTGCATGTTTTATCATCCGTCACATGAGCTTGGCACTCTGCCTTCCAATGATTTACTGTCACGGAAGCATCGTCACTGCACTGTGAAAGTGTGTGTCTGTCCATCTATATCACAGAGTAAGGGCATATAGCGTGTGAATTACTGACAAAAGAAGGATGCACAAAACACGATTTGTGGATGGGCAAGGCCAATCCAACCTGGACTGGGGTGAGGGGCAAACCCGAGCGATCACCAACCAATCAAAGCAAACTGTTAGCCTCTGTTTCAAAATGAAAGTAAATGTACATACAAATCAGAACTCTTAGGTATAGCACACATGGAAGAAGAAACATTTTCACCAATCTTGTGGTGTAATAACTTGATTGCAGTCTGGTGCTCGTTGTTGAATAACCCATTGGTTAAACTGGCCATGCTTGATCAATTGGAACAAAAACCGGCACTCACCACGGTCCTTTGTGGAATAGTTTGGACACCTGTGGCATATATGACAATCACACTTATGGCAAATTTGAAGTGTTCGATCAACATTGTACATATATGCATCCATGCATTTTATAAGTGTAAAGAAACCAGAGTAAAAATGTGTACTGTGTTTACATATAGATTTTGTAGAGACATACTTTCCATGCTTTCCCAATATTTTAGAGCACAAGACATCCTCTGATTGGTTTGTAGTCATTTACTGTTTAGCACAGATGCCTGCCAAGTTAATGGTTTGAATCCGGACCAGTGATGGGTCGACATATATGTCAACACTATCAAGACTGGTTACAGTAAATTACAGGAAAGATATCAAGATGGCGTCCATGGTGCTGTTGAATTGGACAGGGCAAGAAAGGCATTTAAATATTTCTATATGCTTGAGATTTGGGTGAATTTAAAAATTGGATTACAAATTTGAACATTGTCTTCACATTTTGAATTTTATCCAAGATTCTTCTTACAGACAAAAAGGTATGTTTAAAGTATGTACTGCTATGGCCCCTACAGACACTGAACAGACATATAATATTTTACTGTAATTAACAGCTTCTAGATTTCCTCTTTTCCATACAAAACATTAATGTATGTTTGGCATACACTATCAATGCTTCCTCCCTGGTGTCCACTGAATCAGATAGATTGCCCAGGCCCCAAGAAGATTACACAAATTTATGCAAAGCCAGTAAATGATTTATACTGCAATGCACAACAAAGGTTTTTTAATAGTCCCCCCCCCCCTTTTCTTTTACAAGACCGCTGACAAGATGTAGAGTGAGAGAAAAAGACATCTGTGGTAATCCTCACATTCATATAGATGTTTGCTTGCCACCACAAAAGATAAAATGATGCAAATTTCTGGAATGCAAGAATGTTGGGTAACAAAACTGATACAGGAATTCCATCAAGGCAAACAGCACTCATTGTTTGGCCTTGGGATTGATGTTCAGACATAGCTTTCAAACAGCATTTTTTGCTGAAGAAAAAAAAATATGTGTTGGTATTTGCTGTTTGAATTATGAAGTACTGTATATCTGCGTACAAGTTAACGGTTTTTATTTTTGAGATAAAAGACAGGAAAATATTTGTTTCTCGTAACTAATTTCAATACCCATGTTCTCCTTGACCGACTGGTGAGCAGTTAAGAGTATAGTGCACCAAAAAGGCTGGGATCGGGTTCAGTGCCCCGTTACCTTAACTAGGATCAGTTGTGCTTACCGAGAAAGAAAAAAAACTGAAATATTTTGTCTCTGGGGAAAGAAATCCGAAATAAATCACTAATTGGATGCCCATTTCCTGCAACACCTCATTTGGATACACCATTACACTGACTTTCACTTTCAATTTTAGCTGTAATCTGCACAGAACTGAAATCGAAATATGACCACGGACTTAGTAGTGTAGAAGGGAAGTCCTTCATAATTTTGTTGATTTTAATCATTGTTTTTGTGTTAAATCAGTTTCAATTTGAGGGTATTAGCAGCTGTCAAATATGCAGACATGAATTACAAATATGACCCAGGTCATGGTGTATACTGGAAAGTGTAAAAAATGTGGATTTCATTCATTTATTTTGTGTTCAATCAGATAAAAAGAGTGGAAATGCAAGCATTGGAAGTCATGTTGTATGGTAGGTTGTGTCTTAAATTTTATCAAATGTAAAAACTGAGCTATGCTTTGTGGGCTTTTCAATCAGTATTTTGAAAAAGATTCTACACATAAGACGACTACTTTAGGAAGATCCACGACAATGTTAAGGACAAAAGAGAGTTGAATAATACTCATCAGTTAATTTAGTCTTTTTTATGTAGGAACTTTGAGGAATGATTCTTTTCGGAAATGCTGCATTGGGTCAGGGGTTCTGACCAGATTTCTATAGTGCTTAGATGGCATTGATAACTGATGAACTGTGACCACTCCAAACCCCCTCACCCACCTAACAACTATCCAGCGTCACCAGGTGCTAAGGCTTTGCTGATCCGCCTGCTCCCTTAACCCTCCTCTTCCTTCAGGCCCCCCACCCCCCTGCCCTTCAGACATCATTGTCTAGATCAACAATAGAGTTATTGTTACCTCAAGGTGGCGCATTGTGCAGGGTGTTCACCAGACACTGCAGAGGTGACCCTGGCAGTGTAACTCAGGAAACCCCATGCTCTTGCAAACACACACATGCATTTGCACAAAATATCGTGGTTCTCAAACTTTGCGGCTCTACTAAGGCTTCAATTCACAAAGTTTGAGGAGCAGCACGTATTTCAATGCCCAGTGCAATCTGACATCCGATAAAAATAATACATGGGGAATTGTACAGAAATGTACAGTTCTTTATTTGTATTATTATTTTTTTGAAGTTCACCAATCCATTTATTTGTAGCGCTTGTCCTCTGTAGAGTCGCATGTGAGCTGGTCCAACAAATTGCCATGTTCTAGTTGTAGCCTATAAATAAACTGTAGTATAGTGTTTTCAATGGGAACAGCAATGGCCTTTATTATCAGATTGAATTTTCTTTCATAACTGAGATATTTATGATATTTTTTTTATGTTACGAAATGAATAACAGTTTCCCATAACTAAGTCGTTCGTCTTTATGACTGGTAAACTACAATTTCAATTTTGTTATTTCATAACAGAATATATCTTACATTTTGTCAGACTGGAATTAGTTATTATGCTGTGCAGCTATTCTTTAGGTAATATGGCACAATTTCTAACCAAATGGCCACATCCTCCAGCTCTCGCACAGGAGTGCAAAATCTTAACAGAATAATGCTGTATTTACACCCTCCTTCCTATCTTATTCATGAAGCAGTTCAACATATTGGAAAATGAGTAAAGGGCACCTTTAATTGTTGTTATGCGGGTGAAGAAACACATAATATCCAGTACCCCCCCAGACAAACACATCTACTCCCAGCCACCTCCTGTTAGCCGACCTACCGCAATTTCTCACATGAGTTCACCATCTCCTCCGCTTTTCAAGTGACCCTTTCAAACCTGGAGAATAAGAGCATTCATGTTCAGATGTTTCCTAGACTTCACTATATTATTTGATATCATAATGCCACAATATTTCAAAGACAAGCTTGGACCCCTGGGCTTCAACCCCATTCTTTCTTGACTGATGGATGCTGGTTGAATACAACACATCTAGTGTCAGAACACAATCGCCATAGGGGCATATTCTGAGCCCAACAACCTTATTGTGAAGTTTACCGATGACACTACTTTGGTGGACTGGATCAGTGAGGAGTTGTAACAGTGGATGTTCTGAAGTAGAGCTTTGTCACATCTGACGAGAAGTGTATATGGAGAATGGTGAGGACAGCATAAAAGATATTTTTTGGACAATTATTCAAGGACATGCCCAGAAGTGATTCATATCCGAAACCGATAATATCAACAATAGCACCTCACAACATCAATACTGTTTTCTCCCTTGTAGCCTCTAGAATATAGTTCTGCAGCATGTGGATGACTGGTTCCAAAGTACTTTGTATATTTGTTAGCCAAGGCCAACTCACTGCTAAATTGCAAAACAAGGACATTAAGATGTTGGTCTCTCTCTAAATTGTTGTAGTATTGTATAAAATATGCTTTTCATGTCTATATAATTTACTGCTTTAGTATAGTATGTAAATTAATTGATTTATTCATCTAACATGCCGTTTATCCTCATGAGGGTCACTGATGTGCTGTAGCCTATCCCAGGAAACAATAAACAATAGAAGGGGAACACCCTAAATCGATCATCAACCAACCTCAGGACAGCGGGAAAAACCAACCAATCATGAACACACTCATAACTACGGACATTTGGAGTGCTTAAACCCATTCGATGTTCAATCGGCGTTCTGTCTCGATGTTTATTGTAAAAATAGATGAATTAAAGTTTTTCCATGCATCTATATAACTAATATAATTTAAAAATCATCCAAAAATGCTTGAGTTAAAATAAAACAAAACAAGACAACCACATCGTACCATTTTCGAATATATTGTGTTTCAGGTCCTTATTCTAAAAATGAGAGCCAATGTTGCAAAAGAATGGTAGTTTTGTAAATGTATTCTATGTCTGTTTTTGTGACGTGAGGTTGTCCTGAAATTGACATTGCCAACCAATAGACATAAAGATATTGTTTTTCAACAGGCTTATGACCTCACCAAGGGTGAGTGGGGTCAAAATGGGTGTAAAGGGTGATGTGGGAGGAGATGAGGTCAATGGCTCATTAGGGCTCTAAAACACAAAGCAGGTCAAAGGGACAACAGTATGTCAGATGACATGGCTAGGATGTATCAATACATTGTATAGAGGCAACTATTTTAGTGGACTTCACTAAACTGCTTGACCCATGACCTGGAGCAAAAGTGATTAGTTAATGTATATACAGTGACATCTGGACGTTATTGTTCAAATAGAAACAGCAGAATGTTCTTTTAAGGAAAAGGATCAGTGTGTCTTTACCATTGATGATAGAATAAGAAAAGGTCTATTCTGTATTTTGAAATGTGTTTAATGTCTTTGCTTGTGAATGTTTAGTTTTTAAATTTTTAGATAAACCTGGTTTTACACCTGCTACCAGAACTGAATCATCGTCACTGACTTTTCTGTAAAGAAACATGACGAACGCTATTTTATCTACGACTAAAACAAGCATGCACATAACCCTCCTCTTGAAAAATACTGGTGAGGCTTCTTAGGGTATTCTCATTCTGACCAGTGAGACTCTGTAGATGCCTGTTGTGGCATCACTTGGCTGCAAAGGGAAGATATATTGTGAGACTGTAACACTATCAAAGGACAGCCACCGTAATCCGAGTCACAGAGATAAATTGTCAATGCAGTGAGAGGCAGCCAGCCTGGATGCTGCTGCTGAGCCCCCTGACAGCCCAGTCAGCAGAGTTGGGATCACACTGGACAGCAGACTTCCCATTATTTATATCCATGCTTGGGGAAATGGATACCCCGACCTGCAAAGGTCTTGTAGCATGATGATACTTCTGTGGTGCACATACTGTATTGTTACGGTTTGAGACTATGTTCGATCCCATAGCAGTGTCAGAGCGGAATGCTATAAAGATTAATTCATTGGTCTTCTGTACTGCTTATATCTCGAGTCTACTCCACCCAACTATGGACAGCAGAGGGTTGATTAGTTACCAGTCAATCAAAGCACACAGGGAAATAGACAACAATTTATGCACACACTTATACCTCGTTGGCAAGTTAGAGTCTTCAACTAGCATGGCATTCATGTGTTTGGAAGAAGCCCATAAAAAAACCCATGCAAGAGGACATGCAAACTCCGCACAGGAAGGTTGGAACACACCCGGGATTAAATGCATGATCTCAGAACTGTGGGATGAATGTGCTTATCACTCTGCCACAAAGATTTTATTTGAAAATACAAAGTTTCAAGAAACAAACATAATTGAAAGAGAAAAATAGAGTGAGAACATGGAGATTGGGGAAAAAAGGGCTGTCCACTTCACAGCAGAGTTCTCCCTAGTCAACTTTACATAATCTGCTTATAGTGGTCTGTTTGGACTTTCTCCGTTTCTTCTTTTCCATGTCAAGGTAGTGTTCGACTAGCACACCATAGTTAAAGAGAGGTCAGCCATGCACAACAACAGTGCAACATGACCTCTTTCAAAATGACGTGCTTATGTGTATGTACCAAATTACCCGGTGTTTCTGACGTGCAAATGACCTGAGGATACACGCTTGAAGAAAGCAGATCACACACACACACACACACACACACACACACACACACACACACACACACACACACACACACACACACACACACACTCACACACTGGGAGCTCGAATGATTATTTGTTAATGCAGTTAATGCTATCTGTGCTGAATGATTGTTTAACTCAGCATAGTTAGTGTATGTGTATGCGCTGTTTGTACAAGTGTGACTTGACTCCCCTGGGTAATGAGGACCCCACCGTTGCTCTGATTCTCATTGACTCAATTATTTCTAAAATCTCTTGCATGCGGATTGAATGAATAGACAATAATATTTGCCTGATTACATTTCTCCTTGATCTTGTTGACTCCAAATGAGTGTGTCAAAGAGCTGATATGTTCTATTTGTCAGTGTTGGTTTGAGAAGAAATTTTTAAAATAACAATTATATAACAATGACAATTATGAAGATAAACCCCAGATCCAAAACACAATGACACAAACTCTATGAATGCATGCAATATAGCTTTTTCATTTTTTATACCATTTATCTAAGGAATTTGCATGTGTGCTATTAGTACACACATATCTACACACCCACCAGCAGCCCTCAAGGTCACTACCACACTGTATTTTGTTTCTGTAGGCAACCTCTGCTTTCCATTGAGGATTGAAACACAACATATCATGTGGTGTTATGAATACCACATCGACTCACAAATTATTGCAGACATTATGTATACATCATATATAATTATGCATTTAAGGCTCCATATTAGCAATTCCATACTGCATATGCTTAGGAACGCCATAGAATGGCCCAGGCCGCCATTTTTCTTTGTGACTTCATCATGTCACAGCGTTGCAGTTTATTTTTTTAGAATGTCGTGTTTTTATGCCCATTTAAGCCGTACCCTCGATTCAGTCATCATTCTTTTGTCTGACAAAAGCGGCTTATATGCGATTAAATACATGTGAATATAGATTTTTATATATTATGATCTGCCCTTTCTGAAATCAAATTTTTGTCTTTATTTATTTTTTATTGTTATTCCAGTAAAGTTTTAGGATCATCTCCTAATTGTATTATTTTGATCAGGATAACTCAAGTAATCCTAAAATATCAACTCTAAAAAGATGTTCACGTTTTGTCTACCAAAAGACAAATGGTGATCATAGAAGGTGAACAGAGTGGTGATAGCATGGGAAATTGCCGTGATTTAACATGCATTATTCTGTCATTATTATTCATTGCATGCATACAGAAAATGAATGAATTTCAACGTCTACAAAAAAAATGACCCAAATGATTTAGCCTAATGTATCTTTCCTTAAGATATTTTATTGCTACTGTACATTCAGCGGCCTGCTTTTAATTACACGGCAGACATTGTAGGTCCGGTCTCTGCTTATGATCAACTCCCCAATGCCTTACACTAATCACGTCTAGTTAGCGCGAGCAAAATCTACAACCCAATTCCCAATATACTTCACTACTGCCTTGACCTCCCTGGATGGCCTTTGACCTATGCCGCATGATAAGTGTCTGTGACCTCTGACCTGTTTGGATAATTAAAGAGTTGTGACCTCGAGAAGATTGGATTGGAAATCTGCCATTGATGATTAGTGAGTTGTTTTTTAGAAATGTGGGGACGGATGGAGGCATTTACTATTTTTAGGAGTGCTCACTAGTGAAACAATCCTTTCTATTGCTTGCTTCATTTACTTGAGATTTAAAATTTGATTGCCACTGAAGTAGAAATATAAAACCTGGGCTGCATTAACAGCATAACCAGTCTACCATGCATATTTTGACCAGTTATCTTCAAAGTTCTTCACTGTCGGACTTGATGGGTCACCATTGATTAGCTATACAGACTCTGACATATACGCATGTACAGAGAAAATTGGGTCATAGTAAGACAACACATTTGCAGCAGTGTGAACTTTGCATTAAATTAGGCCTCCAAGGTTATTTTTATTTCTTTGGTTAGACCAAGGTCAGATTGCATAACAATTCTGAATTGCCTACAATTGACCTTATGAAGAAGGGTTGTTTGTCTATATATGGCAACACATTTCTCAATCAACATAAGTTGTTATTGAAGTGAGGTCACCATGACTGAATAGAAGTTTAGTATAAAATACAACAAATGTTATTTGTTGTTTCATTTAAAACTAGTGTATCTTTTTCTGAATTTTATTTTGTGCCACTGAATTGGCAAAGTGGCTGCACACAGGCTTACCCCGAAAGACAATCAGCAATAAGTAGCTCCAGCAGAAAGGTTGACATTCCACACTCCTCTGCTTCTCATAGCTACTGTTGCTAAGGCTGGCAAAGTTTTAAAGAACTACCAGCACCAGAAAAATGACATCTGAACTCCACCTAAATCTAAAAGTCTGATCTTTGAATGAGTAGTTACAAATATGGACTGGCTAGGAAATGACAATAGGGTCTTGGTCGCCTGTGGTGGAACAGAACTGAGACACGCTGCATGTGATCTTGATAATGCCCTCAAGTCAAGGTTCTTTGAAGAAGTCTTATTTTCATAAAAATGGCAGGACTTGGAGATTTGATTGTATCTTAGAATTTGCTCCTTGATCAACTAGGGGAAACTTACCACTTCCAAGTGAAATTTGATGTAGTAATTCACAGAGACACTGTTCATGAACTCAGCAGCAATCAAGAGTAGGTTTAAAAAAATACATTTAGTATTCTCAAAGTCTTAAATCGGGCATCTTGATAATGGCTTTTTTTTATAATCAGAAAGAGCACCAGATGAGATATATATTCAAGGACTAATGGAGCAGCTACATTAAATATAATGAATAAACTCTGTTCATGTGTACGCAAGCATTCCATTTACTTCCTACTGGCCCATAACAGTCACTGATTGCGATTGGCTTATGCTCTCGCCATCTGTACTTTTTATTTTTTACTGTATATTGAATTCATGCATGTTGTTACCTCCGCTTCCTCTCATTCCTGAAATCGTCTTGCTGTTGTTATTTGCCTGCTGGCATTCCAAGCTTTTACCTCATTCAAAGCACTGTGTAATGATTCTGTGGATAGTATTAAAATATTTATTGTCTGGTTCCTCTTTTGTGACTGTAGATGACCCACTACTGCAGTGTTATTGAAATGTGTTGCATTCAGAGTGAATGGAAAGAAATATTGTGTGAATAGGGTGGATATGATGCATGGACGTATCATTCTAGAACTGTAAAAGGCATCAATGTCTGGAGTTTATTTAACCATCATGAATAGCCCACAAAAGCAACACTTTGAAATGGCTAATGCTCCCTGTTGGAGGAGGGAAATATCACCCTAAATATTCAGCTATCTTTTTGAACTATTAATCACCAAATGGGCTAAGGGAAATGCTCAATTATGATATCTACAAACGTCATACCACATGTCCAAGCCATTCTTAGTAATTTTCATCCAACAAGTAGAAAAGAAACCCCTGTATCGCCTTCACTTATGAGTGGTTTAGTCTCATCTCATCTCATTTTCTGAACCGCTTCATCCTCATTAGGGTCACGGAGGGTGCTGGAGTCTATCCCAGCTGACTCCGGGCCATGATACAAGGAGACAGGAAACCTTTTACCCTCACACTCATATCTAGTGGCAATTTTGCAGTGTCCAATCAGCCTATCATGCATGTTTTTGAAATGTGGGAGGAAACCGGAGTATCCGGAGGATACCCACGCAGGCTCGGGGAGAACATGCAAACTCTACACAGGTGGCTGTGACTTGGATTTGAACCCAAGACCCCAGAGCTGTGAGGCCGACGCGTTAACCACTCGCATCACCGGGCCTCTCCCACAGCAAACTTAACGATTTAAATGTGGTTTGTGTTATGACAGTAATCTTTGACCATCAAGAACAGATGCATAATCTTTGATTTCCAAATGATGAGAGAAAACTTTTGACACATAAGGTAACTTTCCTAAATAGCTGGGACAAGATTATGCGAGGGAGAGAGGGGACCACATCACTAGGTACATCTCAGCAGGCTTTAATTCATCTGACATTTTCTTGTAGACTAATTACTGCCCATTCTAAAACAGACCACAGTGTGCTCATAACGGCAGGAAATGTCAAGTCGGCATTTAAATGGGAGGATCTCTCCAAATAGCTTTGCTTTTTAGATGAAAATATACACCTGTGTCCTGAGCATTTCAATGGTCCTGTTAAAATATATGATTAAAACCTGATGAGGTTAAGCCACTGTTGGTTTGTTCCTGACATTTAACGGGAAGTCGCATTATTTAAAACAGATATTATTTACCTCACACTCCTACTAGACGAGAATTGAAAACTTTTAATTGTTCCCAACTTGTGCAACATTTGACAACTAACGATGATTAACTACCACATAATGATGTTTAATCCTATTTGTTTTATTTGAGAGCTAATATTATATATGTGCAGTTTGCAAAGGCTAGACATTTTTTGGGTGTATTTTAATTGAATTAGTTTTTTATATGAACAAGAAAAACATTTTAAAAAGCATTTACTGATGAGCAGTCTATCTCTTCAATTTATCAAACTCCTTGACAAAAAGATGAGAAGTCAAAGTCATGTTAAGATAACCTTGCCAGTAAAAAAAACAGGGGAAAAAAAGCGTGAAACACAAAAAGGCACAGGTGGAAGGATGACGAGTGGAACATAAAAGACAAGACTGGCAATGAAGGAGTAAAAGAAGGCAGAGGAAAGAAAATGGCATTGGACTTTGTGGCCCACCGCGGTAACCTGATTGTTCCAAAATTGGAGCAACGTTCAAGAATGAAAAGATAGAAGCAAGTAGAAAAATCAATGCGGTGCAATTAAATACAAAGCCTGGTGCAGTGGATCTGAGGAGAATTTGCTATTTATTAAATTCAGTCTTCTGTCTCTCTCTCTCTCTAGCTCTCTCTCTCACACATTTTTTTTCTGTATCCCATCTTCCTTCTGAC
This sequence comes from Stigmatopora nigra, assembly GCF_051989575.1. Taxonomy (NCBI): domain Eukaryota; kingdom Metazoa; phylum Chordata; class Actinopteri; order Syngnathiformes; family Syngnathidae; genus Stigmatopora; species Stigmatopora nigra. The sequence goes on along the minus strand of NC_135510.1, from coordinate 12,656,256 downwards.
CTTTGTGGCCGCAAAAGGGTCATAGCCATTGAGAGAGAAGATCAAGAAAGTCATGAATGTTCTAAGTTATTTATATAAGATCCATCGACTATGGAATAATAGTGCTGGTTTTTAAAAGAAAAAGTGAGTCACTTCACAGCTTGTCTGTGTTCTGCAATAAGAAAACAATTCAAATCTAAGTAACACTGAAACAAGAGCCTTGAAAAAGTATTGTTTGGCCAAATTACTTTGTTTGAGGGGGAAAAAAACTCTACACACAAAAGCCGTCTTGGAATTACGTAAACAAGTGATTGAGTTTTTGTTTTGTTACGTTATCCCTGCTGGAGTTAAAGACAAAACTGCCTTTTTTTGTTGTGGACCTATGCAAATGCAATTAACAACAAAGAACTGATCAAAGAGCAGCCTGAAAAGGTTTGGACTTGCTTTTGAGCTTTAAACTTCATCTGATTCTCAAGCAAAACATTACTTATCATTCAGTAACAATTCTTAATTTTTCATCTTTATTTGGTTATTTTTCTCCTTTATGCTGTTTTGCTTTGCGTTTTTGCTGTTTTCGTCTCTAATGTTTTATATGGAGAACATTTTATGATTATTAAAGAACCATGCAAGCAAGGGTCAGATAGTTTTTTTTAACAAATTTGATAACAAATCTAACCAAATCCCACCATTTAATTTCCCATTTTAAATACATTTTTGTCCACAGTGGGAGTGAAACCCACTGGGTCTTTGTAGGTAGCCCAATTATTATTTTGTTTTCAAAAAAACTGTTTGAAATATTTTACTCTTTTGTTCAAAGTTGGCTCTAGCTTGTTTGAATTTAACAGCAGGTTAATCTACCTCAATAAAGAAATATATTTACAATGACCTCTCCCTCCTTCACTGAGTAATAATCAATGCAATCCAAAGAACTACTCCAGGAGTAACAAAAATATGATCCATGACTCTTAATAAAAGGCTTTAAACACACCACACAAAACAAACATTACTGATGCTTCACTGCTGCAAGTAAAAAGCTAAATTTAAAAAAAAGCTGAGTCTTAATTCAAAGCAAGCGGGATGCTTAGTTAGGCAGGTAAAAAGTATAAAGGGCAGATGTGTGTGTGGGTGTTTTTAATAATATTTACCTTTTTGTTTTATTAGGATTGCTTTTTAACAAAGGGTTTCATTCACTTATTCATCTTCTCTACAGTGCATCCTCATAAGGCTTGCTAGAGCCTATCCCAGCTGACTTCAGGCAAAAGGCAGAATACACCCTAGACTGGTCGCCAGTCCTCCATAGGGTACACAACGAGACAAATGACCATTCACATTCACAATCATACCACCACCAGCGGCAAGGTGAGGTGAGTGAACCTCCCCACAATCAGACACCACAAAGAGTTTATTAAACCCAATAATCTAATGGCCCAATGTTTTTGTATACCAGCAACTTTGCAAGATATGTAAGAATAGGTGAAAGTACGTGATATATTTTGAGTTCATTGCATACAAAAACTGAAAAAGTGGCCAAAAGCACAAAAACAAGTGCATTGAAATGTTTTCAATGTCTTGCTCTTTTAACCCCAATTTGCATTCTCTCATGATTTTGCATTCTCTTATGATCTTGAATCACAGCAATGACCTCGATCATATATATGTATTTGCCCCCATACGAACGTTTGACCTCCACAAGCTCAATCTACAGCCCATGAGTTTCAACCCCCACCCCAAATGTCCGAGGATATTAAGGGCCTTGTGTTGTTGTTTTTAGTGGTCGTTTTTTTCTTCCTCTTTTCGTGTCTGTTGGTGAATTAGATCCTGGCCCAGGATGGTAAAGCAGGTTGAGTAAATGAAATATTGATCCACAGTTCTGTGGCCTTGCCTTCACCTTGTCCTGTACGTTGAGTTACTGACTCTTCCGTTCTGCTTGTAATAGGAATTATTACAGGAGGCCGGGGCAAGTAATTACTCGGCATGACAGAGAGGGCAAAAAGGAGGGGCAGCCTTATATTTCTTATAAAGAAGTTATTTACTGTATTTATTTTGCCAACTCCAACACCAAGAATTCCCCCTTTTCGGCCACTTAAGCAATTTTTATATTAATATAACAATCAAGCTGTGATGCATACTTTGTGGACTGTTGAAATTATTTAAAAAAAAGAGCGTGACATTTTTGTATAATTCTTATTCTGGGTTTTTAAAACACTTGGGGCAATTAATGTATTTGTTTAATTTGAAGGACAGTCTGTAGTAGTCAGATTACTGCAACGTTCTTTTTATGCATCTGTACTCAAATGGAAATTTGTCAGGTTTCCTTTATTATCATGTTTAATTCTTCCAATAATGAAGATAGAGATAACCTCACATTTACCAGATATAGGATCCACAGATAGTGCTGTTTTTTTCTATTTTTCCGAGGTGGGAGTCACTTTTACACCTAAACTGATCAAAACCTAATTTTGGGAAAAAACTTTAAGATTTTTTGTTCATAATAATTGTCCACATTCTCAATGGGAAAAATTACTACGAGCTGCATTGGTATATGATACGGTTACAGTCCCATTTCACTTCACCAAGAAGTGGCTGTTTGTTTGGGTGATCTATTTGTGGCATTTGCGTCCTTGCCTTTGCAGCAGTCCATCTGGTGCTGCCAACATGGGTGACATCCTACTGTATTAGAATCCCTTTCAAGGTCATCACTGATGGGACAAAAAAAAACTAGCTGCAATCCATCCAGCCATGGGCCACCAGCTTAACGGGTTTTCAGGTAGAGTGGAACAATAAGTAACAAAGACATTTTAATTGCTTTAAAAAAATTGGACACTGAGTTGGCTTTTAAATATATCAAATCAATTCAAGCTTCAGGGCTTTACTTTCACAAGTGGCGGAGGTGCGCCTACCATGAAACCCAGGCATGTTAATTTTCATGACAGCAAAAACGTTAATGCATGTGCTGTGGCAATTAATAGCTTGCTTTGAGCTAAGCTATGTGTTCCTGCATGGAAAAGGCGAACTTATATGGTGAATTCCATTCATAAATACTGAATTTTCTGGACCATAATTGACCCTTTTTTCATCATTTGGACTTTACTATTGTGTTGTTAGTTTAATGTATGTTTGTTCTTGGATTTTTGATCAAATGAGAAATTGCTCTCTCAAAATGCGACGTATTGATTGTTTTTTACTCTCCATCAAGTATTCTTTGGCTGCTGCGAGTTATAGCCTGAAAACTACCGTATCAAACCCATTGTGTTATTGTTATACCCTCTATTTACGCTGGAAACACAGGGAGAAATAATCACAATAGTGATTTGTTGTTGTATCCTCAATCCAACTTTACTGATATATCTTATTATCAACATGTTGGAACAAAAACCCCATTGTTGTTGTCACCCTTATGTTAAATTATTCCATTAGAGGTATGATATCTATTCACAAGTGTGTATATATATATAACTAAACACTCAAATTGTTAAACCAATGCGTTTTTCCTATCTGAACATTTTATCATATCCCACTATTATATAAAAAAAAACAAGAAAGGCATTATTGTTGCTGTCAACCTTATGTTAAATTATTCCATTTGATTGGATTGGATAACTTTATTCATCCCGTATTCGGGAAATGTCAATGTATTTAGAGCTATGATATATATATGTATTCACAGGTGTATATATAAAATGAATCACACACTTAGCTGAAAAAAGAACAGCTCCCACAAAATGACAGTGGGTTCTCATCATCATTCCTGTTAATGAGCTTTTAAAAGATTTGTTTCCTCCATGAAAGTCACTACTCTTGTCCCAGTACCAAGATAGATTGTACTTCAAATGCATTAATCATTATGTAGATATCTTAAATCAGTGGTGTTGCGTAAGGCCTCTAAATTTACAGTTTATGAGTAAAGTTTATGAGAAGGCTTTTTGCTGCTGAACATTTCTCTTGCTAAGCTCCACCAACAGAGCCTTTATCCACTCTGCGGACACCTTCAAATCCTGACTGAGCTAATCTTCCACGACCTACTCCAACAAGATCAGACCCAACCCTCATAGATTCTATTATCCACAGCTTTATTACATTACATCTCCATTTACCAACCTTAAGCATCTCCAAGCATGGCTCGGGCCCCGACCTTGTCAAAAAGGAGAAACTGCCAAAGAGGGGAGGGATAAAAGAAATAGCAAGGAACGAAAAGACGTCTGTCACAGAGGCTGACCTGTAAGAAGTGTTCTTGAGATGATGGAGTGACCTGCAGTAGAAGGGAGAAATGGGAGGGGACAAAAGGCAAAATTGAAAATCGATATGCTAGCCAAGCAGGAGGATGAAGATTGAAAGGTTATGTGGGAGGGATATCAGGAACGGGGACAACTGTTTAGGGTTGAATTGGAATTATCAGCAAATCCTACAATTGAGCAGGTTGTCTCCTGAGGCATTTGAGGGTCATGACAATCTGGCTTTGTCAGAGGAATGAACAGTATCATCTTCCGTTATAAAGACATGTCTCCTCTATCAATTTTGTCCTAAACTTTCCATTTATCCATTGATGACCTTAAGAATGAGACACAGGATCAACTTTTCAACATGTAATGATTGTTCTCTTGGCTTAAAGTCATCACCTCACAGCCTTGTCCTTGTGCATTGTGTGCCATTTGCCTTATTTGGTAAAATAAGTCTTTATTTCTCATGGAGGAAATGGCCATGGGCCCTTTATATTATTTTCCTATTCAGAAGGTAAAGAATGCAGTGACCTTTTTATGCAATATTTCAAGTTCCGTACCGCGCATCCTCGTCTGTTGTGGAGGGTGCTGAAGCCTATTCCAGCTGACTTCAGGCGAAAGGCAAACTACAACCTACACTGGTGGCCCGTCAGCCGTCAGGCTTTATGCAATATTATGGAGGAAAATTTTAAAAATAATCAGAAATGCCCAAACTTTATTATAATCCAGATTAACTGAATTTTCTTTTCTTTTACCCCTGCTACTGCCCAGCAGATGAGTAGTGAGTGTGCTGGCCTCACAGTTCTAGGGTCCCGGGTTCAAATCCATGTCGGTCCACCAGTGTGGAGTTTGCATGTTGTCCCGAAGCATGCGTGGGGTTTCTTCGGGTATTCCGGTTTCCTCGCACATTCCAAAAACATGCATGGTAGACAGATTGGACATTCGAAATTGTGGGGATAAGTGGTTTGGAAAATGAATGAATTTGTGTATTATACAATTTTGCTAGATTTGGTAATTACACACAACTGCCGGTAAAATGTGAGGTGAGACAGCCCGAATCTGGCTTCCCTTTGTGGCTGTCAGCCTCATTTAGAGACACTTTGACAGTCACACGAGAACACACGCTTACGTTCTTCTTCAAGCACATACTTAGACAGCCAGTCTGTTGTTTGACTTTGTCAGACTTTGTCTGGCTGATCACAGATGACTGCATAGCTCACAGATGGTAGGGAATGAATGCAAAATTCTCACAGTACTTCTCATATTTTGGTTGAAATGGATTTGCTTCTAGAAAGGTGACAAAGTCTCTTCACCTGCACTCACTGCACGTTACAATACTCTATGAAGATCATTCTCCTTTAAAAAGAACTCATAACTTTGAACAGGAATGAACAAGGAAGACAGCTTTACTGGCAATATTTCTCTTTTACATTGAAAGGCTTTAGAAACTAAGCAAAAAAATGAGTTAGTTCTGAAGAGGAACGTAAGAGGGATGAATGTTGGACAAAAAATACTGTTTTCTCAATTGTTTTGGTAAATACATTCTCTCAAAATAATCTTTTTCAAAGATACTGATTTAAAAAAAACTGTAGTTATTCTCAGCTTTGGAGGATTCATTATTTTAACGTAACCTGACATCTATATTTGGCAGAGAAAACAAAGGCACATGCATTGCCTCCAAATTGGAGAGCAAAAACCAAAATTCCACCCAGGGGACAGATGTGCTAACCAATACTATTATCACATTCTGCTGCCATATTACCATTGCATTGAGTAAAAAAAGTGCTGTGATCAGAATAATGATTAATAATAGCAAATTAAAGGTGGAAAATAATAGTATTTATTTTAATTGTCACAATATGGCCTGGACTATGTTCTCCAACGTGTAAAATTCTCTTGATTTAGATTATTGCCATTTTGCCAGGACAATGACACATAGCAAATGCTTGCAGTCTGTTTTAATCCATAATTGCTTCGTTTGACCCACATTTTATTTATTTTTTCTCGCAACCAATCAGTAACCATTTAGCCAATACACAAGGTTAACCCCCTAAACATTTTTATTTAAAGAAAAACATTGAAAATTTGTAAGCAAAATTGAACTACGAGACTACTGACTTGGGAAAGCATATGCGACAGCTGGTCATTAAAAAATGACTAGTATAATAATATGCGATTGTATGTTTTTTAGGTTCGGTTTTAATTTGTGTTTCACATTTAAAATAATGTAGCACCTCCTCAGGTACTGTAATTGGACATTTCATCAAAGAATGTTGTTTGAGCAATCCATTCTATCATATCTGCCTCATAACCCACTGGCTGCCATCCTTGTTTACTGTATTGGGCTGGCTGATCAGAGGACTTGGAGATGATTATGTGGGGGGAAAGCATCTAGCGCAGATGCCAAAATACTTTATTTGCTCTCGGGTCTCTCAGCCTTTTCATGTGTCTTGGTCCCTCCAAGGAACCAGGCTGAGGGCAAAAGAGACACTGGCTTGTGTTTGTTTTACACTCTGCCTCTCAAAGGGAAATATTCATTAAGTCCACCATGTAAAGAGAGCGAGAAAGAGAGAGAAAGAGAGGGATAGAAATAGAGAGAGAGAAAGAGAGAGGCAGACACGGAAGTGGGTTTGGTGTCTGCAAATATGTGCCTGTGTATTTGATTGAACAGTTCTGTCCCCCACCAAACAAGCTGGTACCATATTAGAGGTGCTGTGGAACACAAGACAACAAGAGGACAGGGTAATAGTGGGTGAATACATCAGTCTGACACTTGCACGCTTACTAGTGCTAGAAAACAAATGAGTTATGATAATTACCTCACCATGGGAAAGGAGAAATGCATCCTGACCAACTAATAAGCGTTTATTCCCTTCAATTTGTAGTTTATTATTGCTATAATGGAATCTCATCAGAAAAATTGGAGGCGACTCAGACAATTCATGCAGATTTCTAATAGAACCCAAATTGACTGAAAATAATGGCGATGAGCTATATTTTTAATCAACTGTGTCTGCCTGAAATGTCACACTTTTTACTTTAACTTCAGAGTTAAGACCTTAACCTTAACAGCACTAATGAAATAATAATTTTTAGCTATGCCACTGAATAACGAAGACACCAAATCCAAGATGTGTCCATGGAGAATAAACTAGTGTCCAGTTTTCATTCATGTTTTACACAGTATCTTCATTTCATCGGAATTATTTTTGTAGAATGTATCTCTTGAGCAAAACAACCACCCCATCTCCTCTCTGGATTTTAAATTAGAGAACAAGAAAGATGGCATGTGGTATGAAAGATTTATGGGTCCCATTTCCAAAAACGAGACGGCTTCTGTAGTTTTAGACTTTTGAAATATAAGGGGTGTCAACTCTGAACAGGGAGGCTTGGTGTATCTTCCCTGATCAAAAGGTTCTCCAGCAAGAGCTTACTTAAAGCGGAAAAACTGCAACCTTTGCTTGTTGTGGGCACAGATGGCACACGGTGAGGCTGGAAGCCCCAAGGCTGAAGCTGGTAAGGAATATCAGAGAAATGTGCGCATGGTGCCGGGGCTGTCTCGAGGAGAGAGCCCCCCTGGCCAATTACAGTCCATCCAAATGAAGGCAATCTCACAACTCCTCCAGGGAATGTTTTGCAAACGTATACCCCGCTCTATCCTCGCTACCGGTGCATATCCATCTTATGTGTGAATGAAGTCGAATAGTCTAGTGCTTGTGGTTGTGTTGGATACAGGGAGGGGGAGGAGGATGGAGAATGAGGAAGACGAGGCAGGCAATCTGTGTGTGTCCTTTGAAGCTTGTCTTATGGCTTTTCTCTGTCAGGTCTCTCTCTAGGGACAGACTCTGGCTCGGGGAGGCTTCTGCACACTGAAAAACACAGTCTGAGTATCCAACCTGAAATGTCTCTGCTGTTAGCCCATGGCCCACACAAAAAAACAGGTATGCAGTGTAAAGACCTTGGCATAGGTAGACTAAGAAAAAAAATCATGTACAGATGATCAGAAATATTTTATCCTACACTCTAGGAACTACAATTGCAGAGTCTTATTATATCAGAGGTCATTTTGGGCTACTTTCGTAAGTAAGGTAACAAAGTGTTCAATACTGCTTACATTTCAACACATTTTAAAGGTCCTGGTCTTGTCCTCAACTCGGTTTCCAAGACAATAAAGAGCACTATGAAGAATAATTGGACATGTAGTATATGTTCGTGATTCAATATCCACCACAGAACCCAGGAATTTCTCAAAGCTCTGCCATTGAAACTCTTTGTCCGAGTATAAACTAGTTGATGTACTTAGAAGACCTCTACGAATAAATTTGGGTCTATCTGGCCAGACCAGCTTCTTCCTTCTTTGGAAAGTCCAAAGACAATGGGAAGTCATACACATTTTAAACAACTGTGTACAGATAAGGAGGAAAGGTTAAGATGATTAACAGGAGATTGATACACTTTATTGATATTGATTAGAATCAGAGGGCCTACTTTCCCATATTGTAATTGCCCATGCCCTGTGATTGGCTGGCCTCCGATTCAGGGTGTCTCTCGCTTGATGCCCGTATTTAGTTGGGATAGGCAACCCCCGTAACCCTTGTGAAGAAACGCGGTTCAGACAATGAATGAATGAATGTAATTGTCCATTTTTTTATTCTTCCTAGCCAAACACATGGCATTTTTGGAGCCTTGTCAGTCCTAAGTAGCGTTATCTCAGGCCGCTCGGTGCCTTATGTACGACTTGTCAGAGATGATTGTTTTCACATGGCAGGCAGATAGGCAGACGTTGCCCTGTGCCGACTGCTTGTCAATTCCCGGAGTCCCGCCATGTGCGTTCACTTTGTGTTATCAGTGGGGAAATTGATTTCTGTGTCCATCTTGTTTGCCCTTCCCTTTGTGCTTCTAAGCTCAATTTAGAAAGGCCTATGATGTATTGACGCGCACACTGCAAATTACCCTGCTAAAAGATGCAAGCGCACAACGCATCACGCTGAAATGGATAGCTTCTGTCCTTCCATTTGTTTGACGGCGCATTCTTGCCGTTCAGGGCACGTCCTCATTGTGAGGCAGCATGTGATGTGATGCACTGATTAAGCTAATGTTTGACAGTCAAACAAAAGTTGCAACACAAAAAGTACGATATCAGCGTTGAGTAATACTGTATGATGAAGCAATGTGCCTTTTGGCAAAGCTTATTTTTCAGTTTTATTCGATTATCAATCGACCATCCTTCTCTTTCTCCACACACAATACTTCCTACACAAACCTAATGCTTTTTCTTTATTAACTCGACGGAATGTTTGTGCACCCGAAACCTAATTAACAATCTTGCGTAATTAAAAAAGAAGCAATCATTCCTTACAAGCATAGAAAAATAATGAGTGTCTCACTTTGGGATCCAATAATGTCCAAATCAAATATTTTGTAGTGATTTGAAGAAAGTGTGCCAGCATGGAGCAGTTCTGCCTCTGTGAGACCTCCAGATACCACGTAATGCCGTACGGTCAAAAGGACAAATTAGTTACTGCAATAAACGTGGCTGTAAAAGCCAGCAGGCCTGTATTGGCTTGACTCCCTCACCCATCAAAAAGAAGAGCACAATATGAGCAGCCAAAGGGCTCCAGCAGACCAGGCACGTATACAGCATACAGAAGAGCTCACTGCTAAATGCCAGTAGGCTGGAGACATTTATCTCCCTGTAATATTTCAGTGCTGTTATTATGCTCATTCGCCCACTGTGAAGTGCAGGGTTGCCAGTTTAGCAGTGTCAGGTGCTTCCGACGCGGTTAAGTGTTGAGTGGTTGATGCTAATTGCCAAACATTTGACCCCTTGCTCCCCTAAAGCTGGGAAGACATTTCAAAGACTCTAAAGCAGAGATTTTAATGGCTGATTTTGAATAGACTCTGATCTCTGTCAGTCGGAGTCCTTATGAACACGTCTAACGTTCCGTATCAAGAAAATGTCACCACGGTGTACAGCACTGGTCAACGTGAGCATAACTTCAGTTTGTTTAATTTTTTAGGGGGGCGTAACACTGCCACCTGATTTTTTGTAGGTTTTGTGAATGGAGAATTATTGAGTCGTTACTGTTGATGCTCATCTAAGTGTCATGTACGCTGAATTGTAATTTATTGTACAAAATAAGTTAACACATACAGTGCCAACCATTCATTCAGGATAGTTACACATTCATATTACCAAAGTATTGGTCAAATAATTCAGATTAAGAGAGTTGCAACCCTGAATAAATTTGACCAGAGCTGATTATAAAGGTGAGAGATCAGACATATTGATAGCAGTCTCCTCAATCCATACAAAAACAAGTCAATAATCCTCAGATACAATACATTTATTGATGAGCTGTTTGTCTTATGTCTTGGCATTGTTTATTATCCCTAAAATACTGCGATCACTCACTTTAAGAGTCCTCGCATAGTAGCAGTATCTGCCAAAGCGATGCTTGCGGCTTGTTCACAAAGCACACGTTGACAGTGATGAAACGACAGGATCATATTTTGGGAGTAATTTGGTTTCAATATGAAGCACTTCCAATGGTTCATCAAAATATTGCCTTTTTGTTGAAAGATGGTTCACTAAAAGATCGGGGAGAAAGAAATGTGCTGCCGGGTGCATGTTTATGTCCAGAGATGCTTCACTGTGGTAGTATGAGTTCCTGAAAAAAAACAGGCCAGTCCTTATTTGTCCCCCCCTTGGTCAGTCTTTGTAGAATAGTAAGCGATTAATTTGGGGCTTATGATATTGTCACCAGAGATACCATTAGGTTTGGTGTGTTGTGTTAATTATCTTGAGTACACCTTCTAACCACAGCAAAAAATGTACTGCCACGCAGCAATAGGTCCTTCAATGTCATCTGACTCCGGCAGAGCAAGAGAAAATGGAAAAACGCTTAACAGATGAGTTTGAGTGAACATTTTTCTGTATGCCAGCAATTTGAGTTTTGTAACACATCATTCCAAAGACATGATAGGCTGGTGGGACACTCTAAATTGCCCCTATGTAAGAGTGTGACTGTGAATGGTTGTCTGTCTCCTCGTGCCCTGCGATAGGCTGCTCACCAATTCAGGGTGTCCCCCGCCTCGTGCCCAAAGTCACCTGGAATGGGCTCCAGCACCCCCTGGAACCCTATAAAGCAGTTCAGAAAAGGAATGAATGAATGAATAATTATAAAATAATTATTGTTGGAAAAATGTGATCATATAAGCATTTGTTAAAGTAAAAGATAAGAGTTATACATACAATTATTTTAAGAAGAAATTTGCGAAGAATGAAAGGGGGTTATTTGTTTTTTTGTGAGCTGGTAAGTTAGTAAGAAGCTTGTCATATTATGCACAGATGCTCTCTACTTCTCAGTTTTTCTTTCTTATTTTTTGCTGACGGTGATGTATCTACAGATGCCAGGGCAATCTAACTTTACTTGACAATCATGCAGCGTTGTTATGAATAAAATAATATAGGTGTCACTTCACAATGTTGTTACCTGATAAGGACATCAAGGGTAGCATTTTTGTTGTTGTTGCGGTCAGTAGGTAGCTTGCGAGGATCCATTGCCAACTGTAGTTTGCAGTCCTCCATTTTTCTCTGGTGCAAGTGCATCACTTACTGGCTTTATTAAACGTGTCAACAACTGTCTTTCAAAACACTCCCACTCTCAGTGCCAACTGTGCCTCCACATATGACATACCAACGAGACGTAATAATAGTTACGTTTGTGGTGGTGATATTAAGGTAAAGTTCTATCAGAATTGAGAACTGTCCTTTGTGACATGAGTAGCAGTATACATACTGTAGTTTGCAGCCTGTGAATGCATGTAAATACCTTCATGAATGCAAATGGCACATTTACAATACAAAGCAGGATGACGAAGAAGGTGAAGGAGCCTGTACGTTATGCACTTGCTACATAACAGATGGCTACATGGCGCTGTAAATCTCCCAACACAAGGCCAACAACTCTGCTATGATGTGACCCAGCCAGTCAGGAAAACAGAGTGAGAGGGATGATATGAGACTGAAGTCAAGGATAAGCATTTTCTAGGCTGACTTCAGGTCAAACTGTGATTGGTGCATGCTGGTTCGACAGAAATATTTCTTGCAGCACCGTTACCATGATCAATGCCTTCCTATCAGTGTGAGGCAGAGACCCCCAATGGGCTCAATGCCATTCTTCACGGCTTCTGCTTCCAGTGTCAAATGGCAGCACGGGTCACTAGCTTTTACGCTAGGATAGGAAGACCACAGTTTCACCCCAATAAACAAAACAACATTTTAAAATACAACCATCTAAGCTTGTATCACGAAACATATTAAATGTCTTGATTCTCGCTGTTGATTACATGGTTTAAAGTTGGACGTGTTTACCACAAACAGGACATAAATGGAATTACACAGTATTTTTCCTTTTTTATTTCAGTGTCCAGGGGTAACTAAAATATTTGTGCATTTGGTTTTGATTTGATTTTTTTCCTTGATTTCAAGGTGGTGGCCCGGTGGATGAGTCGTTAGCGCATTGGCCTCACACCTCTGGGATCCTGGCATCAAAAGGTCAGTCCATTTGTATGGAGTTTGCATGTTCTCCCAAGACCTGCAAGGGTTTTCAACATTAAGAAAAACAAAGAGCCCTGCAAATTTAACTTCATTGACTTGCTCTCAAGGTGAATTTTGTATTATTGGTTGGAGAGCAACATTGAGTGGCAAAGGACGTGCAGGAAGATTGCAGAGTGCATTACAATTCATGCCAAAACTTGTTTGTCAACAGTCCACAGTGACTGTATTGAATATCAATATGATGTAGACCACCACAACAAAATGGATAAACAGGTTAAAAGAACTAACAGTAAAGAAGTAAATTTTTGAAAAGCACCAAAAATATATAATAACTAAGAATAAATGCTTGTAATAAGGTCTTTTAAGGGTTTAGAGAGCAAGGCTGGAGTTGCTGGCAAATAAGTTGTTCACCTCAAATTTTGGGGTGAAACGTGATCATGGTTATGGCAGATCATGTTGAACTCCCAAAATCACTGGAGGCAAGGCCTGCAGCGACCACTTCCAGTCCTTGGCCCACTGTGTGTCACTTTATATTTGTGATGGGCCTGGCAACAAAGGTGGCATAGTCACCTCACTTCAGCAAAGGCAGCATGGGATTAGTTCCCACTCAGTGGAAGTGGTCAGAATGTAAAAATAGATGTCTATCTGCCCTATGACTGACTTAAGACCAATTTGGGTGTAGCCTGTCTTTTGTCCAGACTCAGCTGAGAAAGGCTTCAGCACCCAACGACCGTGACATGGTTAAGTGGTGTTGAAAATGAATAGATGAGTACGATAAAACCCCCGTATAGAAAAACTTGCTCCAAATTACATTGTTGGAAAAAAAGACGGATAACCAAATATTTATATTTTCCCCCCACACAAGGATAAGCAGATACCCCAGAGTCGCTCCGAAGGGTTTGTATGCAAGCAATTAAAAAGGCAATTTTCCATAATATGTCCCTGTCAAATATAAACATTAGGAAGTGTTGTTTTTGTGGCCTATTGACGAAAATCAATAGCCAAGGCATGCCTTGCTTACTACAGAATTAGATGGGGCTTTGGATTCATGTTAAAAATGTTTACTCAAATCTACGTAACATCACATGACCTGCTCCCTCAAATAGCCTTCATGGCATTCTTTCATTATAAATACTGTCACACGGGGATCCCAACTGATAAGTGCAGACACAATGACGTTAATGGGTTAGTGAGTCCTGTTTTAATTTCCCATGTGAAGGCGGGGAGAGCCCATTCTCGTGACCCTGGCATGTGTTGGACAGCCCTTCTCGAGCTCAACGGAGAAAAACGGCCTTATTAGCCCAGTTCATTAAAATCATTAATAGTCATGGAATGAAAGGCACCAGAGTCCATAAGGCTTTGCTTCATCCATATTAATTAGACGCACCCACAAAAATCAAGTGAGGGAAACCATGCTGCTGCAGCTTAGGGGGCAAGCGCGTACACATGCACACATACATATAAGCATTCGCATTGCACATCCACCTGCCTGCTGTGGAGTGACCTCGTCACATCCTTCTCTCGATTGCCACAACTACTAGCCTCCTGTTGCCACTTCTGATTAAAATTCCTTTTAATTAAAAGTGATCACATTAAGAAACTGATGTGCTTAATTAACCAGACTCTGGTGGAAGAATGTGACAGCAGCAATGTAACACACCTAACATGGCAAGAATAGCCATTGTAGTAGAACCACCTAAAACCGAAATAGTCTTTCACCAACCTTTGTTATCTTTAGTACAGAATAATTCATTTTACTTTCAGAGGGGAAATAACCATATTCTGTTAAAACATTATATATATATATATATATATATATATATATATATATATATATATATATATATATATATATATATATATATATATATATATATATATATATATATATATATATATATATATATATATATATATATATATATATATATATATATATATATATATATATATATATATATATATATATATATATATATATATATATATATATATATATATATATATATATATATATATATATATATATATATATATATATATATATATATATATATATATATATATATATATATATATATATATATATATATGAGACTGCATGTTTTCTAATATTTCCCTACTTTCATTTTATGCATTAAACTTATTCAGTAAAAATACAACTGACTACATACATTTGACTGCCCCTTATCTGTAAACTCTTTAGTTAAATTTGTTTTTCCACCCTGTTGACAGGCTGTTATAATTGAATTGTAGAATTGACCACAGTAGTGGAGTATATAGTATTACACGAAACAGCAATTGTTGTCGGCCATGACCATCAGGTGGTGCTGTCTTATTGTGTAGTCTTAAATATTGTCATATGTGGAATTATTTGAGTTGACATTAAGAAAATAGATGTGATGGTAGAAGACAGAATTCAGCATTCATCCCCTCTGTTGATGTGTCATGTGAGCAATGACTATATATTTTCTTACATAACGGTAAATTATTGTACATCAACATTTACCATTGATTTATCTGAAATTAAGACTTGTAAATACCTTACTTAGCTTGGCAAGCAGGCATTTGCAAGTTGAATTTCAACCCAGTTCTTGTCCAATTTGTCATACTTGGGTTATCAAATGTACTTTGCATTTTAGCATGTTAAGCTATACAAATAAACATCTTTTACCATTTTGGCCTTGAAAATTGTCGTGAAACCTTCAATGAATCAAGAGGTTCAATGCCCTTTCACAGAATATACATGCCCTTCTAGTTCCCTGAACACTACTCTTCACCTTTCCCCTCCCCCTTGGCATCAATTCTTATTCGTTTTCCCCTCCATGCTCTTGTTCTCTCATCCTCTGACCGCCTAGTGCTCTCGCTAGCACTTACAAGTTATGGTTTCTGGCTGCTGAGCTGACAGCAACAGCACAGGACACAATAAGGCTGTAACCTCTCTGGCCGGAGAGGATGAGATGAATACATTTATGTGAGATGGGAGGTTGTGAGAGGGTCATGCGGTACTATCCCAGGTGCTTGGACGTGCAAGTAAATCACCTGTATCTCTAACAAGGGATAAGATGGGAAGAAGAAAAGAGGTTCATTTTTTTTAAACTTCATTCCATCTTTTCTTCAGATTTGAAACTGACAGATACTTTGGTGGATACTTGTGGGCAGGTGCGCTTATATCCAGGTGGTTTGTGCTGTTTTGTTTATTTTGCATGCCATTCTGGGCATGCCATGTACTTCATTGGGGCAGGCATAGTTTCCATGGGGATTTTGTAAAAAAACGACTTGTATGTATGACTAATATGTGTTAATATGTTTTAGTTCAAGGGTATCAGACTCGGGTTAGTTCGCGGGCCACTTTAACGTCAACTTGATTTCACGTGGGCCAGACCATTTTAGATATAATATTTACATTATTTTTTTTATATAATTATTAAAAGATAATGATTAAAAGAACTGGATTAAAAGCCCAGGATATTCCGTTTTTATAGATCTAAAACAATGTTTATTTTAGCTTTTTTTAATATAATTTTCGATTATACAAAATGATTTTTGGACTAAAAACCCAGAAAAAAATTATTAAAAAAATTACAATAATTGATTTAAAAGGGGGAAAATCAGGAAATGTGATATAGATTTATACTCTTCATTTTAATTTGGTCCTAATACAGAAAGTCGGCACTCATGAGTTACATTTCCGGGCCACACAAAATGACGCGGAAGCCCAACCACTAAGGACCTCTTATTGCCATCTATAGTAGCTCATTAGCAGTGTTTTCTGACGGCTGCTTTGTCATCGTCTGTCGTTATAAATCGTTGGCATTTACACGAGCTGGTGTTTCGATCTGTTTTGAAACTGCGGAAGTTAGTGTGCACAAAATACATACTCTGTTCATGATAAATGGCTGTGTAAAAAAGATTGAATTCGGTCCTTCATGTCTTGATTTGGGGCTGTTTGTGTTTCACTTTGCACTTGTGTGTGCACCAAGGCCATCATTTATCCACCAGGCTAGAGGTATTTAAAAAAAAAAAAAACTGCTGCCAGGCATTGACGGGTCCTCTCGCTGTACCTGTGTGGATTGGGTTCAAAGGTCACAAGTCGCAGGCAATCAGTAGTAAATGGAGCCTGTGTAAGTCGAAAAAAAGAGCTTTAGAACAAAGCCAAGGTTGTGGTTTAGTGAGTGAGTGCAAGCAGGTGTGCCATCTCTAGACAGCCCCTATTTTACTCAGCAGAACAGGATTTATCTATGTATATTTCCAAACGTCCAACCTTACTAATGTACTGTATTTCTCCAAGAGATGTAACATGTAAAAAAATCACTTTTGATTTGAAAAGAAATACTTAAACATTATTGCAGGTTGAACACATAACCCATCCTGATTCACCCCATGTGGTAAGTGTTCAATATCTCTCGATCTACTGTGCAATCCGACATAATTTCAGTGTCCTAACGTCTCCAAGCTTGAATGATGACAATCATTAAGACGTTATAAAACAAGCTAAAAAGTTTAAGAGGAAGCAACCTATTGGAGAAGTATTAAATGCACTTACCTTTAACTCTCTCACTTTGTCATGAAACATGGTCCAATTCATCAGTGCGACCATAGCACATCTGCATAATGCGCTGTCTTCACTATGTTAATTGAAGCTATCGCAGAGCCATTTATGAGGACTGTTTAGACATGTCCTGTCCCCCTTCGTAGTACATCGTGTACATGAGTGTGTTCCACCGTGCCAGCATGTCAATGACTATGGAAGATTATGGAGGCAAATGAGGCTCTCCAAAGCCCTCCAAGCCCTTCCATACTGTACAGTGATAGCGATACCGCAGGGCATCACAAGAGGAGCAATAGAACTGCATTAGCACCAAATTCATATTGCTATCCTCTAGCGAGAGGTGTAAGTTACTGGGAAATGGATAGTGCACACAAGAGGCAAGGTGGTGGGAATAAGGATAAGCTTCTATGCAATTTCCATTGACACGTGATCTCTTTAATTTTCCAGCTGGGTGAAAAATGGAAGACGACTTGATTAAATTCTGCCTCGGCTAGATTTTGATGAAAAGCGGCACACGGCTGCACTCTTTGAATGCCTTTGTACTAAGTTTGAATGTGTAAAAGGGGGAAAACTGTCCTTAGAGCCCGCAACAAAAAAAAAAAAAAACATTGTAGTTCATCAATCATTCAGTGCTCTATCATGCAGGGCAGTGTCAGCGGAAGCTATCTTTCATCATCAGCAACCCAACATGAGACACTGGCTACCAGTGAAGGCAATAATTATATGATCTCATGCTGAATTTCAAGGTTTGCTCACAAAATGACAAAAAGGGGGGGGGGGTATATTTAATTTTAGTTGGTTATATTTCTGGCACTCTGGCATTATTTTACGCTAATAGAATATTTTTAAATATACATACACCTCTTAAAACAAAGTATATTCTTGGAGATGTTGTTATGTGTGGAAAAATGCACACCTCCAAAAAACAGGTTTTTACTGTTGTTATATTGATTGATTTGATAAGGCACAGCAGATATTAATGCAGATATTTGTATTCATATTAATGAACATAAATATGTAAATATGTAAGGTTGTAACCATACATGTTTTTTGGTGTGCAGAATCAATCAATTACAACATTATTTGTAGGAATATGTTTTTTTTAAATGATACAAAGGAACTATAACACATTTGGATTATAAATCATTTTGTCAAAGTCTGAATAATAAGATGAAAAGTGCCTGTTTTGTGGCATCATCATTGATTACGGTGTGGAATGAGGAACAAACAGTCTGTACCTGAACCAAGTCTGTATATAAACATTGGAATATCGGAATGAATATGATGTCCAATCACTTCATTTTCCTTATCTTTCTAAATGAGTTTTCTTAAAGCACTTTAAACGCATGTAGTAATCTCAGTAAATCTTTTTTTACTGCTGTATAGCTAAAAGGTTGTTTTATTGAAGTGATTTTGTGTGTGTGTGTTACACCTACTACTCATGCAAAGCATGTTAAGTTAAAAGTTTAAGAAATTCACATAAAGCGGTTCAGAAAATGAAAGATTTCTTGCCTTGATCAAAACTGAATGACACACACACACAAAAAATTTGCATCCAGTGCCTGGGGCCTGGAACTCTAAGCAAGACGTGAATGATGATGATCATGAAAAGGTAACTCTCTTACCTTTTCATGGTGACCTCTATCATATCAAAACATGAAGCTGGCAACCGCCTTTGCCATCATAGACTGAAATCTTGCAAGGGCAAAAAAAATTACTGGAAAACTGTTGTAAAAAGGTGGTAATATGAAATAATATTATATATGTATGAGAGAGCGAGATATTTAACAAATATTATTTCATATTACCACCTTTTTTCAACAGTTCCAGTTGTTTTGGCCATTGCAAGATTTCAGTCTATGATGGCACAGCAAACTTGTATCAGCAATATTTTTTGAGAGTTTATTGAGCAAAATAACAATAATAAAATAACAGCAGTACATACTGTAGTTAATGGGCTGGTAGGAATAGCAATACCAATGCTTTTGCTGCCATCTATCTATAAATGAGGGTTGTTACCATTGAAGGCTTTAGATCATTAGAAGGAGAAGCTGCATTTGTGGTTGGGATGTGTCAGTTTTAACACTTTAACCTCTCAGCTTTAGTCAAGTTCCATTCTTTAAATAGGCAACTAGAATATTCAGCTAGTTCACCCTACAAAGGATTACTTTACTAAAATACTTTTGTTACTAATAAAAATATTACTACGTCAATAGAATGGAATGAGTAAAATAAAGATATTCTATCTTATTTAGCTTGACTACTACTTATTTATTATGTTGATTACTCATTTATTTATTATTATTTAATTACTTATTTATTGAACATTTATTCATTATTATTTATTGATTACAGATTTATTACTATTATTCAGTGATTAATTTTCCGTATGTTTATTTTTTTTTTTGTTATTTGTGTTCTTCCCTATTTATTTATGTTGTTAAGTAATTCATTGATTCGTTATTTAATTATTTTTTTGTTATTATTTGTTGATTATCTATTTCTCTGTTAGTTTGTTGTTGTCATTTGTGCAATCCCTTGCATATTTATGTTGTTTTACTTAATTATTCGTTGATTCATTTTTAATTATCATTTGTTGATTATTTATTTGTCTGTTAGTTTGTTGTTGTTATTTGTGCACTTCATGGTAAAAAGCTGTAAATCTTATGATATACATGTATAATGACAACAAACGCATTCAATTCAATTGTATGATGCTCTGGTGTAAATATCGCTCATTTTAGCATCTCTATATAAGATTCTGATCAGGGTTGATTTCGCTTTAAGAAGTATTTTTAGGTCGGACACGTCAATACAATTGTGTCAATGAGGGGTCGGCTGGGATGGGGGGCTGTTCGACTTGCATACAGCAGACAGCAAAGACGCACAGATGCGTTCTTCCAACTTGTAAAAGCATTTTTGGACGGGGATAAACAAATAAGCGCCGCTGTTGCCGTGTGGCCAAAAAAAAAAAAAAAAAAATCGGAGACAGGTAAGAGAAAGATCATCTTTGTATCACCATCATTAATCTTTCACGGGGTAATTTCGCCCACCGGCATAGTGACAATCGCGGAATGTTCATAGTTGAGATGTTTGCTGCATTGCTATGGTTAAAAGCAACATCTGCCGCGCAGCTTCGTCATCCGTGGACCTTCACCAAGGACACGCTGCATGTTGCGTGGACTGGGGACAGCCACTCTTTTAGATATGACAACAATAACATTTACTACCTACAGGAAAGATTTTGGCTTATCAAGGATTTTTTTTTTATTATTATTATCATCATCAGACTCAGTACCAAGGCAGAACAATATCCATCTACTACTGGGTTTGTTGTGTTTTGGTGTTGTTGATGTATGTTTAATTTATTAGCAGTGATAATAGTGAAATTATGGGCTCCCAAAATAGAATTAAGGAAACAATTGTTCTTTGAACAATGACAAATCTACAGTATTTCAATGTTTAAAACAATGATTCATCTTTTTTTTAAACATTGGCTTCCTTCTCAAGTGTCAAAATACCTAAAGGAGTAGGAATTCTATTTTTGGGATACATAGACCATTTAGTGCAATTACTGTATTTCTAAAAAAATAACAATGGAACAGCCACATTTTCTATATAGGCTACTTAATGTGTGTTTTTTTATTAAAATTTCTTTAAAGACTGAAATAAATATCTGTCATTAAAAACCAAAATTAAGCAACAAGCATGCACCTACTATACATTTCATATTAGTTTCAAATATAAAGCTACTATTTCTAAATTGTTATCACTTTTTATTATCATAATCAAAACACTAAACACACACATTTAGAATTAAAGTTCAATTTTAATATGAAATTTTAACTCATACACACTGAATATGTCTTTCTTGAGTTCTGGATTGTGTTTCCGTTCTAAAGTCTGTTAAAAATCTGTTTTTATTTTCAATGACCACTATCTTTAAAATTGCCACTCTAAGATTTTTTTAACTACTAATCAACACATAGCTGAAAATTTAATTGTATTTGTAGATACAAAAAAAAATGATTCTTCAACTGAACTATCTTTTTTTATTTTTACAGGAGCTGAAAATGGCTGTGCCAGTCCTAATTTCAACATTAGTGATTGCCCCCCTCTTCAGTGCCTCACTGGCATGCCCATCAGTTTGCACTTGCTCTGTGAAATATAGACATAATTTTGCAGATTGCTCCTACAGAGACTTGGATGAAATCCCAATGACTTTTCCTCCTGATATTAATATTGTAAGTATGTCAGCAAACAAGATCAGTTTGACTCGACGAGGTATTTTTAAAAATACCACCCAGATGATGTCACTATGGATGGCCTATAATGAAATTGCTTTTATTGCTCCTGGAAGCCTTTCGGCCATGGTTCTACTGCGTAATTTGGACATCAGCCATAATAAAATATCTGACTTTCCATGGGGAGATCTGCAGAGTCTACCAGAACTGCAGATGCTAAAATTGAACCACAACAAGTTGGTCAGTCTGCCCAGAGATGCCTTTGTTAGTCTAAAAAATCTGCGTTCTCTTCGTCTTAACAATAACAAGTTTTCAACTGTTGCTGAGGGGACATTTGATGGTTTGACTTCTCTGTCACGATTACAAATCTTCAACAATCCTTTTGACTGCACTTGTTACATCGACTGGTTCAGAGATTGGCTCTCAACTACTAATGTCTCCATCCCGGAAGAGAAGTTTATTAATTGCGCTACTCCGAAGACACTTCAAGGGGAACTGATAGTTAACTTACCCGAGTCAAAATGCACAAACCCAAATGTGTCAATATGGACTGTGCCAAATATTGACTTTACAACTTTGTACGTGGGTGACACTTTGATTATAAATTGTCAATTTGAAGGAAACCCAAAGCCATTGGTCACATGGACTATTCGCAGTCTAGCACAAGAACTAAACCAGTCTTTTACAGAGGATGACTTGGCCGAGTTAAACGACACATCCTTATTGTCAAAATACTCGGTCCAAATCTTTAATAACGGAACCCTTCTCATATCACACCTGATCACAAACGTCAGTGGCGACTACAGCTGCTCTGCCTCAAACGAATTTGGAACTGCAGAGGACTGGATTTCTTTCAAAGTGTGGCCTTTAACCGAAAAAATCTTTGCAATGGATGTGATCACAACATCTCCATACAATGTGACGCGACAAAGACTCAAATCACTCTCAATAACTAAAACTTCTGATTTTGAATCTGTATCCAACCCTTACTTGCTCAATACAGAGATCAACCCTCAATCTTTCGAAGATTCTTCGAAATGTGGAATCAGAACAAAAAAATCACACATCTCCAATGTGGTCTTAAATGAGAGCTCGGCTGATACAAATCATTACATGTTTGACTTTGGCGTCGTTTCCCTGTGGGTATCCGAAACAGAGGCAACCATACGGCTCAACCCTCTTCTTATGCCCAAATACAGGCGGGTAAACCGGACCACCTCTATCCTTGCATCATTGGAAAGCCCTCACAATGGCACTGAAAACAACTATGAGGAAATTACGACACAAGGACTGTACTTGTGTGTTACCACTGCTCACAATCCCTCACCTGTACTCTGGTCTCAGGTTAAAGAGGGTCTCAGTACCTACGTACTTAGGGGTTTGCGACCTGGTACCAATTATTCCCTGTGTTTGACTCACAAGGAGGAAGACTGTGAGGTGCAAGTGTTCTTCACAACCAAAAGGAAGATGCCTAATCTCATCATCATCATCTCAGTCAGTATTTGCCTTCTGACTGTGTCCACTGTGCCTCTTCTAGGAGCCATGTGCTTCCACTTGGTGTACAAATACCATAGCAAAACATACAAGCTGATCTTAAAAGCCAGAAACCAATACCAAATGGATTTAGACAGAGACCGGGCCACCAACATCAACATCACAATACTGACAGACTCCCAAAGGAATATAAGTATCAGTCAACTGAATGAAAATGTTGCTACTAAGAGTCTGGATGGAGAGAAAGAGGACGATACGGAAGAAAGTGTTGCGACCGAAACTGTCACATTGTCTCATTCTAGAGACAATCTGGATGATTGCGAAATTGAATCAGACTACAGCGATAGGCTTTCTTTAGGGGCCGAAGCTGTGAGTATCAATAACTAACGATACCAGTTAACAGTCGCGTATGCTATTTTACAAAGTGCACTTTGGAAAATACAATACGATGCTTCATGTTGTGCCATTAATGTCAAATGTGTTGCACCGTGTTGTATTATGTGAATTTTCTCAAGTCTTGAAGAGAAATAATGTGTATTTAAGAAATATTTCTTATAATCATACGCAGTATTCTCTTCAATGAGGGTCCAAGATAATCGTTAATTTACCACGCAACTAATGAATTAGACGATTGCGCGATGTTTAATGAATGTACCCAATTGTACTGCAGGTAGTGTGGGCTGAACACCAGATTTAAAGCTACTGCAGCTGTTGTTGCTTAGTGCCAAAGTCATTAAGACTGTCCTTTAATAATGCTTAGTGATACACAGCAAAGTGATCTATATTGTGTTATCATAAATGGTGAGAATTGCAAACTTGTGCCAAGAACCTCTAAAAAAGTACAGTATAAAATAACTACGTGCTTCAAGTAATCTTATTGTGGTGCCTGTGGCACCCCAGCGGTGTATTCTATATGTGGCTTTAAATATATGCAGAGTTGTCTTCATTTTAGACAGCATTGTGTTTGACCAAAAATCGAGAGTAAAGCTCAAAATCATTCTATAAGCTATTCAATGATACAACACTTTTTGGTGGGACCAAACTAAAAATGATTCTTACGTAAAACTAAGAGTGACAGAGGAATTATGGAATGTAGTGTAACCGCTCTCTTCCCAATCAACATGTCCTAGAAATTGTTTAACTTCATGCAATAGAGATGTGAAGCCGTAATAAGAAACATTGTTAATAGTTGGGTTACGGAAAAACAATCCAAATCAACCCTTTTTTGTTGTGTCAACTTAACACTTTGAGATTGTTTCGGACACAACCGCAATACAGTAATTTGATGACTGTAACATAACAGAACTGTGTTGTTACTAGATGACACAAAATCTAACTGTATTGTAATATGTCGGCCATCATGTGCTATTAAAAATACAAATTTGGTTTGTGGGTGTGAAATTCTATCCAAGCAAAATTTATACAATCCATTGCATTCTGTTGTTGTTAACCAATACCTGGTGATTGGCAAATAAACGTGTATATTCGTGTAAATTCCAATGCGGCTGATGTATGAACAAATAATTTTCTTGGAGATTGAGTGGATGCTATTGAAAGTCCGGGGGGCCATGTCGTCCAAAAATTACATTAGTGGTCAATGTCTTTTGGATCCAGTGTATTTTTCACATCATATGCAACTGTGTTAGTACTTTTATTCCATGGTATATTATTGACCTTTAAAGTTGTATTTACTGCCTTCTTTATTATCCATTCCCACAATCTTTACAACTATATAAGCTGCATCTCCATTAAAAAACAAATAAGAAAAAGCGGATTCTTGCTTAGATTATTCAAGGCCTTTCAAACTCCCTCTGTCATCAAAGGGTGAACAAGGGCTTATTCCATTTCAAGGCATTGTATCTTTTGTGCAAATAATGTAAAACTCAAAATCTTTACTGCACTTTCATTCTGTTTGTTTCAACATAACGTGTTTTGTGGAACTGGAGCTTGACCTCATTTATCCAGTTGTCATGCTGCTATTGATCATTCCTGATCAAATGCTCTTTGTGCATGTCAATATAGAACAACAAGAGGTTTGTGGACTTTTGACCTTTTGGCTGTCTGTCAGTTGCACAAAGGCCAACTGACACCTGTATTTTATAAACTATAGGAGGATAGGCTTACCCAGAAGGATGAATATGTGGCAACTAAAGCCAGGCTGTCTGATGAATCATCAAAAAACAGACCCAGAAAAAAGGTGAATTTTTATTTTGTTATCACAACTCAATGAAAATTAGATGCTGAAGAGAGAGATGTGTATATATCATACATATGAGTGGATCACTAACATTTTATTGTGCAGACGGACAGAAAAAAACAAGACAACAGTACCTCTACTTACAAATGGCTCTAAGTATTAAATTTTCTGGTTGCAAACCATATTAATATGCAAATATACGTTCCAATATATGAAAACATGATACGAGTTATGAAATCCCCTTAAATGTAAATACATTTTCTGGATCTGTCATTTTATTTTGAAATTGCACTGTAGTTTTTGGAATTCATGCAAAATCTAATGAATTCTGTTCGAAGAATATTGCGGAACTGCTGTAAAGATCAAGGTTCAAATTTCAACCACTTTCTCTTGCTTCTCATCTGCCTGATTAGGTTCAATGGATGATGCTTTTGCTACTTCTCTCTTGGCGCTCATTTGCTTGCTTCTTTTCGGGCTGCCGTTCAAGATACTCTCCAAACTTGGCGTTGTCTGAAAGTGCTTCCTAGAACCTAAAAGGGAGGAGTTGTTGACCAGTGTGTACACCAGCTGCCAACGATAGCGAATCCTGCGACTGCTGGTTGATCTGCTCTTGGAGTTTTCTTGAATCCCTGCAATTACGAAGAGTCTACAATTAGGGTAAAATCTCTTTATTTTGAGTGCCAAAAGGTCTATGAACACACTCAAGGCTGTACTGTATCTGGAAAACAATTGGGGTGCTTAAATGATCAAGGGTGTAAAATAAAATTATCCAATTTCACTTGGTTGTATGAAAAAAATATTTAAAATAATAAGATTTAGAGGCCAGAATCAGCATAATTAAGACCTCCTTCGAATATAATTCAATTTTTTTTCCTGGGTGGTTTTGATGCAAGATTTGGTGAAAGATGCGTCTTGTCTGACTCTAGGTTTTCATACGCTTATTTAAAAGGCAGCCTCAAATGTACAATGCATAATATCCATTATGTTGCAGTAGTATTTCGCAGTGTCTCAAGCAAAAATAAAATAAATAGAAAGTAGGACAAATGATTGGATGAATGTATTTGATGTTTAAGAATGTCATATAGTGACAGAAACAAACTATTTTAAATTTATTTCTTTTTCTATTGTGTGTAGGTGTGTGTACCTTCTTCCGCGTCATGAATTTTTTGGCCCACACGCCCACCTTCGACCATTAAATCCAGCAGCAACCCACAGAAAGCTTTCATCACTGGGTGTGCTTGGCTCACCTCCACCTTCAGAAAGTGTGTGTAGTAGTGGTATGCTGAGGAGGGTCAAAAGTCACAATGTTAATGATTTGTGCCCCTTCTTCAAAAATATTTCATTTACTCAATTTTCTCTCAATCAAACCGAAATAACAAAAAAATATATTCTGCAAGGTTGGATAATATACATGGATCAATTACGCAACAAAAGAATTGACCAACTTAACAAATGTAACCTTTAGTGAACCACATTGCATAAAATATCCAACAATAATAGGAAGTTTGGAAGCAAAAAGAATTAGACTATTTATACCTGGGTCATAGACTTCTGCAGTGCGATGCAAAAGACTGATGTCCACCCGCCCAAGATGCACAATGTTGAACATAGCAGTAATAACCATTCTCCATATGGCTACTATCAGTCCCACCACGGTATTAATGAGAAACAGCAGATACGTTAAAAGGAACAAACTCTCCCTGGAAATCCAAGAAAAAAGTTCAACTTAGAACATTTCAAATATAATCAATTTCCAATGATCACGAACTTTTGGCTACCTTAGCATCAAGTATATATGTATATCATATTCAGCATGAGGAATCTTTTAAACTAAGATACTTATGCCCTACCTGTTATTCAAGTCTCTGGTTCCAGCATCTTTTTTGACAAAAGCAAACTTGGCAGCAACATGCTGGAGCACTGTGATCAGGATGACTGAAACCCATGCCGGCCTGATGGGTTGCATATTAGTAAAAATCTGTTAAATGTTGAATAATTCTGACAATGATTCAAGTTAATGGATGTTTGTTGACTCACCAAGCCTTTCCAGCAATCTCAAAGACCATTAAATTTCGTCCGTAAAAGATGGGGATGATGATAAGGAAGACCAAGAACAGGAAGCAAATGAAAAACACAACTGTTTGGATCACCATACCTGCCAAGGTATTGCATGAAAAAAATGATTTGTGTGTTTTTTCTTGTAGCATGTTGCAGTGAAATTAGATTAAATAAGATTATATTAGATTAAAACTTTATTTCATTCCGTATAGGGGAAATTTCTTGGTTGCAGTAGCAAGACAGACACAAGACATTGTAGACCTAGGTAAGAAACTGAAGTTTTTACACCACTCTAAACTACTGGGTGGTGCTTAGTGTGCCAGAGAACAACTAATGAATAAA